>NC_049235.1:43983823-44286853 GCF_011100685.1 Canis lupus familiaris
TTTAATAAAACACAGAAATGTTATTGTTAAAAACCAATTAATTTACAATCCTCTACAGAGATAGTATTACTTATAATTCAATTTGGCTTCTAATGATCTGCTTTCTTGCAAAATGACTTAATTCTTGTGTCAAAGATTAGTTATTAGATATTACCCTGCGTACCAGTCCTGTACTGCTGAGGTAGGCAAAGCAGCTTGGAATGTCCCTGGCCATTAATCAGAAGTCTGAAACATTTTCTTGTTTAACTCCTTCAAGAACCTGGTTGCAGGCATAATGCCCTTAACTCTTCCCTGACCAAATGAGGGAGTGCGCTCCCTCCCCTGGGTTAGGTTTGGTGGGAGGAGATCTGGAATTTTCAGAGAAAGCTTTTCGGTCATTAAGCTGAAAACCTGGATAGGCATCTACAACGTGAGATTCTTTCCCCCTCCATATATCAGCATACATTTTTATTGTACCATCTCAGGCAGTTTGGTTTCCTCCCAGCTGTGTTGTGAATGAGGTACGCAAAGCTTGCCCCCCTCTTCCTCTAAATCTGGCCTTTAGGAGCCAAGGTGGCTGGGTTTCCCACACAATGACAGAGCTGGGTGTCATTTTGCTTATTATGACAGGATTATCCACACCCATCATGCAGGCCAACCTGCTCACACAGTGACAGTCTGGCAGCCCTCAGCCACCTTGTCCACACATTTCACCGATAGAATCACCAAACATATGGCTATAGCCAGCACATTCTAGAAACATCAGCTTGGGCTGAGGTATCTGAGAGAAAATTTATTCTTACAGATTAAAAAATCCTTAAAAGGCTTCAAAACAATTTGTTTTCAGTGTAACATTCTCAAGCTGTACATGTCTTTACTTTTTTAACCTTCTGATGTAACACAGAATTTGGTGTGGAAACTATTATTTCCTTTCTCAGTTCAATCTTAACAAATGCCAAATAACACATATCCTAACAGGGAGAATACGAATATATATATTATATATATAATATATGTTATATATATTATTATTCCATATATATTACTATATTATAATATATTATAATATATATTATTATAATGTTATTATATTATATATAAATATAATATATATTTAATATTTTCTTTTCCACAGGTATAGAATATAAAATTAAAATATATTTACATATCAAACTATGACTATAAAGACTAGGACCTGCCCCGAGAAACCTAATAAATTGCTATGAAAAATGTAAAGGCACGAAAGTAATCATTGAAGGTTAGTAATTACTAAGTGAAGATACTTCTCAAACTTCGAAAGGACTCAATGAGCTGAACTTGAAGCAGCCAGAGAATTAAATAATACAGATAGAAAGCAGAGCACCATTTTGCTGTAAAAGTGTGTGGAGGAGTCTTTTTGTGCGTGTGGTTTCGATGAACTAAAAAATCCAGCTACTTTCTACATTTACAAAATCTGTTGTTTAAACGATGCATTCATTCTGCTTATACTTTTTAGTTTTATGAGATGCAGTTGCTGCTGGTTCTGGAACATGTGCCCGTGTGAACACTGTGGGGTGGGGGAGCTAGAAAGGTAGTGGCAGTTCAGTTTGACTTCTTGTCTGGATCCTGCCACATTCAAAGCGTGAGGTGCTCATTATTTCACAAAAGCAGAGAAACCAGCTTTGCGACTGAGGCAGACGAAACTTGAACAGCTGTCTTATAAGAAGCATTTTCTTTTTTGTACATTATAATATCAAGGGAACTGTGCCTAGCTCCACATACTCTGTCTTACATAAAGCCTTTCTACAAAGGATCAAACATTGGTAAACTCCAAAAGATTATCTTATTTCAGCGATATGGCTCATCCTTAATGTTACTCTCTGATTACTCAATAAATTATAGGTATTATTTATTCTAAGTAGCTTGTCCTGTCTGTTCCCACACATTTTTTTACACACTTTTGCTTAAAAAAACTGAACACAAATGATCATAATATGAGGTTGCCCCAAACTTAGAGGATTTAAAAACCAAGGCTGAAAGGGCCAAAGGGAGAAAGCTATAGGGATAAAGATGGACAAATGGTCCCCAAATCTGTTCCCTGGTGATTTTGGCTCAGATTGATATGATTTAAAAACTTCATTGGGAATAACAGATAATTCATATCCCTGAATCACTGCTCTATATGCAAAGTAGGGATGGGAACCAAATGCCAAAATATGTCCCCAAAAAGAATAATCCCCAAATAACCCTGTTTTCCAAAGTTTATTCTTCAGATTCAGACAATGCATCATCAACCTCAGAAATAGGAGCCGAGCCAAGCAAGCTGCAATCTAATATGGAAATTTGTCCTGGCCACGGTACTGTGTCATTCTTCTGAATGGGATCACCTGCACCCATCTCTCCTAGGAGAAAATTTCAAACAGAGTTAGCTCCTTAAACCTTCTAATTAAAATGAGAAATCCCCAGGCTTCCATGACTCAGCCTCAGAAAAAGATTATTAGGAATTTAATAGGGAAAATATAGCAGCTCAGACCATCTGTGACCCAGTGCTCTGTGAGAATTTAAAGAAAACGGGAGGGAAGCAGTGCACACTCCAATGCACGCTGGAGGAGTACTTTGTAGGAGCTGCAATAAATCAACATAGTTAGAGTACAGCCTTTTTCAGATTTAATTACTGTTACATAATTATTAGCAAAGCATTCTCCTCTGAAACTGTAAAACTCATTACATCAAAAATCCCCAAGCTCCTGATGGAATTTATGAACTAGTTACTTTCTTTCCAGCTCTGGGAAAATAGTGGAATAGAGTCCAGATTTGTCTCCAGCTTTTTAGAAGCAGAGGGGGATTTTTCCCCCCCTGTTTTGTGTCATTTTAATAGGTTTCTGAATTGGTTTTCTATGGATCTTTCTCTTAGACATCCATATTCTCACCTAAATACCTGCTTAAAGGATTGAGTTCCATTTCAGTGGCAAAAGGTAGTAAGCAAGTACATTTCACAGGATGCTGACAGGGAGCTGGCTGATTGTCAATAGAGTGAAAGATAAATAACTTTTCAATGTCTGTGATTTTTTTTTTTTTTTTGGAAGATTCACTTTGGGTCAGAAAGGTCACAGCCAGTCATGGAGCTTTGGTTGGCAGGGCCAGCATCAACATAGGAGTGCTCTCTATGCCAGGGCATACTGGACCAGCATCTGTATGCTCTGGCGTACCAGAGCAACACCGCAGGCAGTGCCTTTATATCGATGGTTTGATATTGGCCATGGTGGGAGTATGTACAATACAAAACTTGGCCAGTGCTACAATCAAGGCTTTTTCCCTGCAGAGCTAGTTGTTAAACATTTACCATCATAGCACTGTTGCTGTGCTCACCAATGACACAAGTGTAAATGCCGCCTCTATTGCCTACACAGCTCTCAAGGGCATCCTAGGATAAATTCCTCTCACTGAAACACTGTGTCCATCGAAGTTTAACAGAAATGGTTTATTTAAAGTCTGGCTTGGGAAGGGGTTTGTTTTCTTGGAAGCAACAATATTGTGGAATGACATTCCTTTGGAAGATGGTTGAATGCCTGTGGCTAGTTAGCTTAGCTTTTACTCCAAAGTGTTGCTGAGCCCAAGACTGGGACATTGCTTCCAATGTGGGTCACGCAGCCTCCCTAGATCTTTTGAGCCCCTTACCTGCAGAGAAGTGCAGCTGCTAGAAAACAGTTTGCTCTTGCTCCTCCACTCAGAATATACAACCAGCTGTTTTCTGTTGTATTTGTAGGCTCTCTCGGGATTAGCTCTCAGTGAGAGGCAGATAAAGGCAGCTGAGGCTTAACCAGTCAGCTACCTTGGACCCGCTCCCCCTCTGGCCACATTTCCCAGCTACTGACTTTTCACCAGCCCTGGAGCAATCTTAGTTTCTCCCTGGTGATCCCCTCATCCATGCTACCGGCAAGATTTCCCACCACACTCGCTGCTCATAACTGCCATGTAGCCAAACTAAATGACTCCTTGCCCTGAACTGTCCCATGCTCCTCCAGGCCATCTCTTTTCCAATGGAAGAGAGGGTGACTAACATTGCATGAACATTGTTCTACAATTCTGTTTTGATGTTCGGTGCCATACATTTTGTATTTCAGATGAACTATTTAATTTTTTTTAACAATCTGTTTTTAATTGATAAGAATTCTCATCTCTTATTTTTTACAGTAACCTATTTCTATTTAAAATGTATAAATGTGATAACTTTACAAATCTCTTGGAGAATGATGTACTGAAAGTTTTCTTTGGTTTCCAGTGTTAATTCTGTGTTCTCTGGATATAGTTCTTCTGTTTGCTAAGTATTGTGTCTTTCATGTTGGGGTTTTTCTTAGATGTTTGGTGACTCTTCGCGGTCTGTTCATATTAAAGATGTGGTTCTAATTTAAACAGTATTGTTAGGAAGAGTTCTTTGCTCAGCTCAATTGAAACGTCCTGTCTGACTCATGAATTTGGGTCTGGTTTAGAAAGCCCTGCTGGCTGAATGGAGGAAGAGGACATGTGGCAGGCTTTCATTTCAAGCATACAGGTGGTTTTGCTTCTGGGCGTGGAGACTAATTTCTCAGTGACCGTATGTTTGTTGGAGTGCTGTTTGCTTCGACTGCCCAATAACAATTGTTATTAAGTCTACCCTGTCAGAATTTTGAAACCAGAGGGTGCTCCAGAATTTAATCCACAGCCAGATGCTAAATCCAGAAGCACAAGATTATGGAACTGACCTAACATTTTTATTGCCACCTGATTTGTCAACTAGCCAGTCTGTCTTGCCTTTCTTTTCCTAGACTCGGCTGTTTTTGAGTTTGGAGTTCCTAGAGTTTCTGTTGGGGAAACTCACCTGGACTAGGAAGTTATCTCTTTTACTTAAAGCAGTTGTAGAGTTTTCAGTTGTATTTTCTCTCTGTTACATGTTTGAGAAAATTTTATCTGTTCTGATCTGTTGGTGTTAGGTTTTCCGGCTTTTGAGTGTTGCTGTGTATTTAGTTTTTTTAAATCTCCTCCTGCATTTTAATGGGATTTGGGGAGAGAGTGGTGACAACACATGACCTCTGTCATCTCAAACTAGAAATCTTCCTCTGTTCTTATTTACAGGACTTAGTTGTGGCTTCATTATAACCATATCTGTAACTTAACAGAACAGAATTTAACAGTCCACATTTTGCCAGTGGCCTACAAACACACCTTTAATGAAATAGCATGAATCGCGTAAAGTACTACAGGTCTGTACTTTGATGAGAGACCTAGCAGTGGACCTCCCCATCCTCCCCAGCCTCCTGGCTCAAGATTGGGGAAAATGCTACTCTTTATCTAAGTTTCTTGTGGGGGATAGGCATATTATAAGGAACTATCCAATTCTTGTCTCTTCTTCATTTTTGAATCTGATTTATATTACTTCTATTAATTTCTTTTGTATTTTAGTAGGAAATTATTATTAAGAAAATCCACGAAAGCTTATGGTACTAATAGTCTTTTTAAGAAATCTTTGTGCGATGAACATCACACGTTATTCTCTAGACAGTCATCGAGTCTGTGGCTGAAAAAATACTAAGCCTTTTGCTTAATGCCAGCATTTATTGTTTCTTTTTCTAAGACATCATTATCATGGGCCCAAAGCTAATTTTTCAAGTGACGGAATGGATTGTAAAGATAAAGAGGGGAAATGCTAATATTTTCTTACTATGACTTACTAATTTGCAATAGAATTGCACTATAGCAGAAAAACTCTTAAATGTATATTTTTGGATATCAGTTATAATTCTTGGAATTTTATACTATGATCACATGAAAAATCTGTTTCAGTTTTATTAACCACTTAGAGATATATTCTGTTTAATTCTTTTCCATATATTGTCAGGTGGATGGAAGTAGCTCCATGTAAATCTAGAATTCAAACATCTGACCTGGAGAGTAAATGCCATGCTTTAAATTGGTCAGCATGCAATGCAGAAAAATCCTAGAGGGTTACAGATGATATCAATCACTTGCTACACTCATGACTAATTTAATCTCCTTCTTGCCATGTTCTCCCATCAGCCTAACACTGCACGACCTGTCAAAATCTCTGCCACAATGTGACTGGGCTAAAGATGAAACAATTTGTTCAGTCAAGCCTATTTGGCTACCATCTGATTCCCATCTTGTAGTAACTTATCTTGGCCTGGTTGAAATTCATTTTATCATGGTCTATAAAGGAGGTATTTGATTAGCAAATTAGAGGCAACATGAATTCAGCACTGATTCTGGGTCAGGCACTGTTTTCAGCATCGTCCATGTATTATCTCATTTAATCCTCACATCATTACTATGAGGTGGACACTACTAGTCAGCAAAATATACAAGGGAGAAAACTGAGAGCCAGGGAGAGTAAGTTGCCTGCCCAGGGTCATACAGATGGTAAGCAAAGAAGCTAAAATTACCATCCATGGGATGAATGTATAGTTAATGCTTGTATACCCCTTGCCTTAAATACAACACGGCATTTTCATAAGACTGTATGTTAACTATATACATGTAAATATAATGAATGGCCCCAAATAACAAATGAATTATATTTTATTCACTAACTGAAGGATATGTATACCCAAATATTTTATCGAACTAATTCAGCTCACTCACAGACTTTAAAGAAGATAAAGCATATTTCTATTTAAAATATCTGTAATTCAAGCATTGTCTAGTTTATATTGACTTTTTCCTTCTGTTAGCCTGATCATATTAACTTCTACTCAATGTTCATGCCTTCTAACTTGATTTAAAGAATACATTCTCTATCCTTTTAAACTCTTTGGTTGTCACTTTGCCTTTCTGGGTCTTAATACAACCTGCAAAGACTGCCTGCCCTTGCTTATCTATTCTAACCCTGGACTCAGAGGCACACCTAGGTTTGTGGATTCTGGAGCTTATATGGGGAGGAGGATGGAAGGGGGTGGACAATCTTTAACAAAAAGAATGTGAAATTAAAAATACAAAATTAGGCTCAAAACTAATATTTACTTAAGGTAAGAAATCACAACACATTATAGATTTTTAAAAAGCTGGAAAATACTAAAAACATTAAGAAATCCAAGTCTATACATGTATACAAACAATATATTTAATAGTTAATGGTTTACAACTTAAAAATACCTTTCCCCCTACAATTTTTGGCCATATAATTCAGATATATAATTATTGATATAAATGGACTATATAACAACAATTTGGTAATCCAATTTTTAACAAGATAGAAAGCTAAGCTAGTCTTTCTTCTACTATAGTTGATCACAATATCTCTTTTCTCCATGGCTCAACATTTTTATCCAACCTTTCTCTCTGTGTGTGTATGTGTGTTTACAAGTGAATTTAAGGATTAGCAAAGAAGATATACTTCACGTACGTTCAAATTAAGATTTTGTAATATATCACTTGCCTTACTGAGCATTCTGAAGCACCTTTACAAATGTTAGTTAAAACAGTATTTTATAAATACTGGCTTTATCAAACATGCCATTGTATCCCAAAAAGGGAGGGAAATGTAAGGCACATTTATACTTGGATATACTGCCTTAGCAGGTCTCCTCCTGCAGGAGAGATTTTCCATTTGTCCAGACCTGGATGAGACAGAAAGTTTCACTTATGATTATATATATCCAATCATTAGTAGGGCTTCCCACTGTCTAGCTCCTGGCTTCTTGTTTTCCTCCATTACCACAATGCTGGGTACTGTAGGACATGAGGCCTCTGGTGCTGCACCACTTCTTGGTTTAGGTCAGTATGCTAGGTGGCAGGACTATTCCAGGAGACTATTCTTAACCACTGAGAAAGCTGGCAACAATAGCATGAAATGACTGAAATCCACATGACTCTATCCCAGTAACCCCAACATACATGTATCCCTAAGTCAGCTTCCCTTAGCCAGTTCCCCAAATCTTCATCTGTAAGGAGAGGCCGTATGAGAGAGAGAAGCAGAGGGGCAGAGGGTCAGGCAGAGGCCCACCTTGAATCTTTGCACATCCTCTGCACCAAGTTACAGGTGCCAGGACCCAGAATTCCCTTCCTGAATTCCTGGGCTGCTGACCTGCTGGCTTGACCACTCACAATGTGGACCACACTTACTCAAGCTCAAATGATGGGGCGGGGGTGTAGGTTAGAAAAGGGGACAGGCTAGAACCTGGGGGATGACTTTCCCCACATTCCTCAGTTCAAGGAGAAACTCTGAGGAGTCAGATTATTCTTACTTTGAACTAGGCCTTCCCATTCATTAGGCAGGCATATTTTTCAAGAGAGTTAGCAAGATTTATAACTCAGATGCTCTACAGTGAATATGCGGTACTTGTATTATCTGAAATAATATTGAAAAACTTGTCACATGTTGCAAAACTTTCAAGCAAGCAAAACTTTGAGGTCTGAATCTAGCTATACAATTTAGAAATTCTGTTCACTGTGTCAAGAAAGTACACTAGGACAGCTGTCTGCTAAAATTCGCTGGACTCTGGGAAGAATTATTGAAGGAACCGTGGCATTAACATTCAAGATTCCCAGGATCGCCAAGCCTGGGGCACAGGGAAGTCACAGCAAACACTGCCCCAAGCTTCTGGAAAATGCACATTAGAAAGCATGACACATACTATGGGGCTTGAGCAAGAAGTACACCTCATTGCTCCCAATGATAGGTGCTTAGTCACCATGGCTAAACAATGTGCCCCTAATGCCTCTCCTGTGGAATGGAGCAAACCATAGAGATCTCACAGACTAGGGCCACCTTGGGCTGGTAGGAACCAGACACTTCAATATGCTTATGATCACACAGCCAGAATCTGTAATATTCCTAGAAGGAAATCATTCTTGGACAAAAGAAAATTATTTTCTTTGGGAAGAGAAGAATAGTAATATTCAACAGAATGGTGATTTTTTTTTATTGTCCAGCTATTTAAAATTCTAAGCACTGTTGTTTGTGTTATGTAATACTTAGAGAATGGTATAATGAGGACACGTTGATAAGAATATAGTCCTGGAAACAATCAGATATCTTCTCATCTACTCTTTGACTGTTGTCAGATAACTGCTGTGGGTCCCCTCCTAATCTCATCTGATTCTGTGCCCCACATAGGCTTGGACAGAGGAGGTGGGAGTCCACAGTTTTAAATGCTAAAAAGTTGTCCAAACCATCTGGGTTTTAGGACAAGCCAGCAATCCCTGCAGGTGATGGGAGCGCCCACCTTTGGTGTTCCATCTCTCTCGTTTGCTATTCAGTTATGTATGTCCAACCACACAGCTCCAATCTCTCTGCTAAACAGAAACTGGGCTTGGCATTTTGTTCGGCTTTCAGATCCACGTGGTTTTCCTGCCCCACATCACTTAGGAAAAGCTGGAAGGGAGAGATCAGAGCCCCACTAGGGCTCCTCAGTGTGATTCCCTCCTAATGATCCTTTTCCAATCAGAAGGGAGTGATTCTCCTCCACCTCATTATTTTCCTGCCTAGCTTTCTGCCCTTTGAAGCTGAGTTTTTCCTTCCATTAACAAACAACTATGAGATTGTACTCACTAGTACTTTGTACTAATCTTGTGGTTTTATCGCCTGACCCCTGACCAACCTTTTGGCATAAATGGTTTCTTAAAGGGGCAGTGACTGCTTTTAAAACTTATTAGAAGACATTAAAAGAGATTCCACTTCCTTCTGGGATCCCCTGGAGAAAACAATACATGCAAAATACAGTTATCTTTTATTCAGGCGGTGGGGGTGCCATTTTGCACTGTCTATATGTCAGATTCCACATGGTGGCCTGGATACTTGGTATTCAGAAACCAGGCAAGAAATTAGCATTTCAAACTGATACTAAACACAAATTAGACTCATTCTCATCTTCTGTGACAGGAATAGTACTTGGTAAACACATAGGGAACGTTCGGGGTACAACATACATGGATTCAGCTAAACAAACATTTATTGAGCACCTGCTGTGTGCAAGACACTGTGTTGAATGCTATACTGAATGCTGTGAGTCCATAGTATGACCAGGATTTGCAACTTGATAGAGCATATGGCTTTACATGGACATAATATAGGATTTCAATCTTCACAGAGGGAATAAATACCATATGAGCAGATGATGGAAGTCAAGAGAGGGATGGGTGATGCAATTTCAGATTGAGGGGACAAAGGGAAACCATGATTCAGATTTTCTTTTCATCTAAGGTTTTTCTTTTTAAATTTTTTTTAAAGATTTTATTTATTTATTCATAAGAGACACAGAGAGAGAGAGGCAGAGACACAGGTAGAGGGAGAAGCAGATTCCTTGCAGGGAGCCCGATGTGAGACTCCCTCTCAGGACCCTGGGATCACGCCCTGAGCCAAAAACAGACACTCGACTGCTGAGCCATCCAGTTGTCCCTCTTCTAAGGTTTTCTTAACCAGTATCTTTTTTTTTTTTTTTTGCCAGAGCTTTTTGCGCTGTGCTATGGATGGCCTGTGGAGCTGGAGTTTGAAAGACTGGGATCTAATATAAATTTTGCCACTTGCTAACAGTGTGACTCTGGGCGAGTCACCTAACTTCTCTGCTTTTTCAGATTCGGGGCTGGTAATTACATTTATTTGTCACAATCTGTCCAAAGGGTTGTTGTGATAATCCATGTAAAATAACACAGGTATCATTCAGGTGGAGGGGATCATTATCATAACAAGCTTTGTTCACTAGTTGTTACTGGTTATCAATGTTATATTTCTAATTTTCTTAACTGATCTTTATAGAAGGTTTCTTTCCTAATCACTTTATATTTTCTAGCGTAGGAGCAAAACACAGAAGACTTCCACAAAGATGTGCACCTTTATGTCCGTTTGAGAACAGAAGCCCTTGGGGCTTGTTTACCTCATGTACCCCTTTTCTAACAGGAGCATCCTTGTCTGGTGTAGATCCAAGCAAAGGCTTATTGCCCTTCTGTCTTCTCAGCGACTGTCTTCCTTCCTCCTCAATCAGTCCCTCCTCCCGTATATAACAGAAGCGAAAAGGTGCAATTGCCAAATATAAAGTTGCGAAGCTAACTCTGCCACTAGGATTTTTTCCTCCCAAATCATAGGTTTCCTTTGTCAGTTTCACTTTTGACAAGTGGCAGTAAAAAAGTCTCTGGCAAAACATATAGAGTGAAATGTGGTGACTTAAGCCAGACTTCCTCATGATTGATGAAGAAATTCTTTCCAGGACGAAGTCTGGAAGAAAAGTGATTTGAGTTGTGTGGTCTGTTCAACTAGCCTTCATAATGGAAATGGTTAAGGAAGAAAAGCAGTTGCCCAGGACCAAACACATTGGATGGCCTCCATGGTGCTGGTCTATGACACACAGGTTCCCAAGAACACTTAACACTAGACGGGGGTCACAGATGAGAGACATGTTTTTCTGTCTTTTAGGCCTGAGACATGAAAGCGATTATTGTATTTATTTCTCCTCTAGGATGATGCGTTGTTTATATCGTTCATTAGGGAACTTGAACTCCTCCTCATGGAGGCATGGAATCTAGCTATGAAACATAAGCTACCTATCAATTCTGTCAGGATCATGAAAAAGAGAGTTTGAACTCAGAACAATTCTTTTATCTCAATCTTCTTAAATGAATAGAGGGTGTGTGTGTGTGTGTGTGTGTGTGTGTGTGTGTGTCTCGCCTCTTCTCCTTCATCTTCTAAGGAAAATCAGTGACTCAGAAAGAAACTGGGAGCCAGGAAAAAATAGGAGTCTTGGCTAGTATTTGAGATTAAGTGCTATATCACTCATCACTATATCTCCATGGAATAGTAGTAGGTCTATAGCTTTAAGAAATGTATTTTTTCTAATGTGATTAAAATAAGAAATAAACAAAATCTTCATTTCCAGAATTTGAAAGCTAGTGTTTCACACTTTGGTTAGGTCAGGTGCCCTCCGACTTGATATGCTGGCCTATTCTGTAAATGATTCAATGGAGTGACCAGAAGCCTAAAATTGAAGCCATATGGAAACTTACTGTGCATATTAAATTGTGTGTAGCAGTGTTAACAGCATCTTGATTTGTGGCTGCAAGTAATAAATGAATTATATTAATTTTGTAGCTGCAAGCTAATTTCTCTAGAATTACTTTTTAATAACCAAGCATCATGTTCGCTGGTAAGATTTAAATACATTTAGGAACAAATTTGTAGACTTTTAAGTAATGCTAGATTATCATTTTGAAAGCTTAAGAGTTCATTTACTATTTCCCCTAACACCAAATTTTTAGAGAGAAAATGATTTTGCTCAAACTGGGTAAGTTTGTTGGTAAACAATGGGTGTATAATCCAGGAGCGGCCACCACCCCACTACAGCCAGGTGGGAACTACATTATCGCAAGTCTCTCCACCCCCCTATTCATAGGTGATTTGTCTCTATCGTATCTATCGGATAATTTATCATTTCCTCTTGCCTGCTGGATTGAAACTAACCATGCTTTAATGTCAGTGCGAAACTTTGAAAATGGTGGTCGGTGATCTTAAGTTTAGTTTGGTTGTGGAGAGTGTAGGTTCTGGAGACTGGACTCCCTTGGACTGATTTTTCATCCCCCTGCTTATCAATTATATGACCCTGGGCTAGTTTTTGTGCCTCAATTTTGTGAGGGGGACAAATGATAGTCTATGCCCCCACAGGCTGTTGGGAGGATTAAAAGAGAAAGTAGATATGAAACACTTGGATGAGACCCTACCTTGATGACACCTCAGTAAATGTGAGCTACTGTAATTCTCTGGGGGAGAAGATGGAAAGTGGCTGGTTAGGCAGATGTCCATGGAATCCCAGATCTACCAGTTACTGTTCTTAGATAATATATGATGTTGGACAAGTCGCTCCACTGCTCTGAACCTCAATCTTTATCTGTAAAAGGGAATTCTTGTACCAAACCCATCTCCCTGAACTGCTGGGAGGGATACATGAGATGAAATGTGAAGAGGTATAATGAAGTGCTGGCCATGCCATAGTTTTAACAGATATCATTAATATTAATTCCTTCTCTCTTCCATGGGAAGTAGCCTCATTTCTATTATTTAGGGTGGGAGTGAGGTCACAGCTCAGTCAGATGGCTATTTCCCCTCATACTCTTAGGCTCCATGCCAAAGGAGACTTCTGACAATAGGGACAGTGATAAGAAAAATCTACACTCACAAATAATATACTAAATGTTTATACATAACTTTTAAAATATATTGTATTTTTTGGCTATAGATTTTTCTTCCTAATTATGTTTGATAATGAATAATATTATAATTAGTTGGCCTTCCCTGAAGGAGAAGGAAACTAGCTTGTCCTGAAAAAGATATTGCTATGGGTAATCTGTATGTGAGTAATTGGCATGGTATTGCCCAAAATGTTCAACTCTTTCACAAATACTAACAATGATCATTACTCATTGAGTGCTCACTATATGCCAGATGTACCGAGTGATCTACATACAACATCTCATTTAATCTTCTCCTAAATGCTATCAAGTAATTCTTATGGGATCTCACAATTGCAAATTAGGATACTGATGACAGAGAGGCTATAAAAGGTCACTCCAGTCACTTCCTAAATTGATGGTTCAGTTCATGGGATGCAATGGAGTAGAGTGGTCAGTTTTAGCCTTTTCTTTTCTTGTTACAATATCTCATTTCATGACACAAAACTTTACAGCAAAGGGCTTCTAAAAACCTGTACGACAATATTGTTCTTAAATCTTGCAATTAGGAACCATGTTTTCATTTGTCTGCATGGTCCTCAGTGATCCTCCCCAGAAGTCAAAGGTCAGTTATGGTACAGCTCCTGCAGCAATGCCAGGAGGATTCTGGGATAACCATGCCAAACACAAACACAAAGTTGTGCGTTCTACATGGAAGAGGACCTGTACCTGAAGAAACACTATTGGTGCCTCCCACCCCAGTCTTATACCCCTTTTCTTTTCAGGCTCCACACACTGAGTCTGAGCCCACCCCTGCCCCAAAATCCAACTGCAGCACAGACTTCTCTCTTGAACTTCAGACTCAGAGGGCTGCTGCTGAACCGCCTGCCCCACCACAGGGCTATGACTATCACAAGGTGCTTAATCTCAACAAGTTACAAACAGGGCACTGGGGTAGCTCAGTGGTTGAGCATCTGCCTTTGGCTCAGGTAGTGATCCTGGGGTCCTGGAATTGAGTTCCACATCAGGCTTCCCGCAGGGAACCTGCTTCTTCCTCTGGCTATGTCTCTGCCTCTCTCTGTGTCTCTCGTGAATAAATAAATAAAATCTTTTAAAAAAAAGTTACAAACAAACCACAGATGTATAACTGTTCTTCAAACTCTCCTCCCTTCTTCATTTCCAGGTCCAGGCAGTAATTTCAATGGTTTCTCTCTATTCATCACCCCTCAGGCCTCTCCCTTCCTTTCTATTCTGTAGTCATCTTGCATTGGAGCTATTTCCTGAGAGGTTCCTTTGGGTCTTGGCTGCACTTCTCACTTTGGCACTACAGTGACACTCCCAAAATGCACATCTTCTAATGTACTCCTCTGGAAAGACCCTTTAGCAGACTTACCTGCAGACCCACAAGGCTTTCCATGGTGTCACCTTGGCCAGTGAATCCAAGCTCACCTCAGGCCAATCCCAGCTTACTGCAAACACCCTGGTCAAACTGAACTTGCAATTTCAGAAGTGATTTGCACCTTCCTCTCTCTAGGTGAACATTCCTGCCTGAAACTCCCTCTGTTAGAGTCTCAGACGTGCTTCCCAATAAATAACAACTGCTTACTTAATACGATAAGAAGTAGGGGGATGGGAGCCAAACATCAGCCTTAAAATTGATGAAGTTAAAGTTAGAGGATTTTGCTTTGAGTGTGAGCTAAATGAGCTTGCTAACTCAACTCTAGAAATGGGTAAACTGTTCCAAATGATCATAGAAGACACTAGAAGACCCCAGAAGATTGCAGGAGCCCTGCCGTTTCTTAACTTGGAATTCCAGGGAACAAGGAAGGGTGGGAAGGAGGAGGGGCTGAGGAACACAAGCCCAGATTTCTTTTCCAACATCCTCCAATCAGATTAAGGCATTCCTTCCCCCAGAGAAAGGGTTTAGGAGGTATTTGGAGGCCAAGATTGTCAGACCTTTGCATTTGGATGGAAATAACAGGAGAAGGAAAGAAGCATTCCCACCATACACCCTCTCACACTGGTCCACCTGTGAAATGTCTCTAACTCGAGCATCTCTTACAGGAAACTCCTGGTCCTGCCTCCCCCAAGGCCCAGCCCAGGATGAGCAGATTGTTGCCTCCATCTGTGTCCCCTCGACTAATGCCTTTGATTTAGTAATTTATATTTAACTATATATCTGTCTTTTGTCTTGGACTCCCTGTTCTTAGAGAGCCATGTCTTCTTCATTTTTTTTATATCCTTCATACCTAGTGCAGAGTCTAAAAAAAGTAGTTTATTAATAGATATTTGTTGAGTGAATCGATGTTCTTTTGGCCTTGATTATTCAGGCCCCAAGAGAGCACAGAGCATGCTAGCCTGCTCACCACTGTCTATGCCTCTCCTGTCCCCTTCTACAACACCTAGTGCAGGATGGCACTCCTGGTGAGGGACACACAGGCATCCTCACTACACCAGAAACTCCACGAGAAGGGGGAGCTTGCCTTCTCTCTCCTCACTGTGTCCACACTACCTGGAGCAGTGCAGGACTCATTGGAGCAGGGACTCAATAAATAATTGTTAAATTAACAACTCCTTTCATTGTATTCTCCACTTTTTTCCTCCCTTTAGGATAGAAACATGTGAAGTCCATGACCCATTATTCTGAGATTTTATCGAAGGCATGGAGCAATTGCCAAGGCACTGCCCTAATGCTCTTTAAAGTAGGTTGGTGATTTTTCTATCCCTCCCTTTATTGGCCATTGAGTCCAAAGTAATTGAAATATATGGTTACAGAGCCCTGAACTATCTGACTAGGAACCTGAGAAGCTGGTGTCTTTTCTTTTTGGCCACAATTCCAGTTCTCCAGAAGGTGCTGGCCAGTATACATTCCTCTAGTTCATCTTCAGTGTGACATGGAATCCCAGTGGGGATTAAAGTTTCTCAATTTGCAATTCTCCAGATGCAGTAGGGAATGACAGTATGAAAGTTGTTTTGAGGATATCTCTTTATTTGTTACACTGGGAGAGGATCTTGTAGAACAGATACAAAGACCAATTCTTCCGTTATGACAAATGTACAATCCTGATCACCACTCCATGGCGCTGCCCTTCAGACACTGCCATGAGGCAGGCTGCATTCAGTGCTTCCAGGGTTAGAGCAAGTCTGGATTCCTCTACCAAAAAAGAGGAGTGATGGCCCCAGCTCATGATCGACCAGGATATCCTTTGTTATCTCCCATCATGTCTTAGATACAAACACACACAAAAAATCCCTCATGACTAATTTTACTTCTCTTGTATTTTTTTTTATTGGTGTTCAATTTACTAACATACAGAATAACCCCCAGTGCCCGTCACCCATTCACTCCCACCCCCCGCCCTCCTCCCCTTCCAACACCCCTAGTTCGTTTCCCAGAGTTAGCAGTCTTTACGTTCTGTCTCCCTTTCTGATATTTCCCACACATTTCTTCCCCCTTCCCTTATATTCCCTTTCACTATTATTTATATTCCCCAAATGAATGAGAACATATAATGTTTGTCCTTCTCCGACTGGCTTACTTCACTCAGCATAATACCCTCCAGTTCCATCCACGTTGAAGCAAATGGTGGGTATTTGTCATTTCTAATAGCTGAGTAATATTCCATTGTATACATAAACCACATCTTCTTTATCCATTCATCTTTCGTTGGACACCGAGGTTCCTTCCACAGTTTGGCTATCGTGGCCATTGCTGCTATAAACTTCTCTTGTATTTTGAGAAGAAGCCAGAATGTTCAGCAAAGGGAACTTGAAAATAGGCATATTTCAAAACCAAACCAGGAATAATGCCATAATGGTTGGAGAATCATTGCTCTCTGATGACAAGTTTCAGGGTCTCCTACATGTACATCCAAGTTTTGGACTAGTTTACCAGATGCTCAAAGGTTGAAAAGCCAACCTTTGTGTCTTAGCAGATCATACACCTGTGACATTACCTGACCAATGCTGTTCACAAAGGCTAGCGCAACTCCTGTTATCATTTCACTTTTTATCATTTCACTTTCTTTCTTCTTATCACAAACACCAATGGGCACCTGGAATTCCTCTTCTTCCTTACTCTATCCCATCATCTGTGTCCAACTATCTGGCTGACAGATGAAAGGCTATATATAAGCTTTGGGGTCAGGAGGGCAGCTTTCCTTTCATTAGCCTTATCTGTCACCCCCAAGATTGTGTCCATTGTTTAATGATGTGAAATGCATCTGGTCCCTGCATTCTGGGAGTTCATGTGGACCAGGTAAAGCCAAGGATTCAGTAGGTGGAGATGAAACCTGAGAACTGGTACTCCAAAAATGATTCCTTGGGTGATTCTGAAGCCAGCAAAACTTGGGAATCCTGCCCTACAAATTCAGGACTTGATTGGACTCTCACAGGATTCTGATGGGCTCTTTGACACTTTATTTGCTTCTTACTTTATCCCCCAGTGTAACTCTGTGAGCTTACTAGGCTCCTTCTCCTCTTTCTAATGTTGCAAGTTAGCCTGGTTCTTTGCCATCTGCCTCTGAAAGTTCTCATTGCAGGATTTCCTTTTTCAAACTCTGGAAAGAGATAAGGTCCCTGACTTGGCATTTTAGTGATTCTTGCTGCATCGTTAGAATTCTCCCTAGAAATTGGCAGGTAGACACACAGGTGATTCTCTCAAGAATTCTCACCTTTCTAGTGTGAGAGGGTCTGACATAAGATATAATGCAGTTTATAAGCTTGGGTCCAGGTATCTGAAGGGTCTGGAATCTCTGGCTTTTTCATTTATTTATTTCACCACTGGTATCTTCTCCATCAGTGGCTTTCCAACTTTTTTCGTGTGTGTGTGTGTGTGTGTGTACCTGAAGCAAAGTTTCAGTTGCTAGTACTTGCTTTTACTTTATGTGAGGGACTCTATTTTTTTATTCTGCAAATACAATTTGTTATAGTCTATATCATAATAGAATTATATTCTATAATATACTAAAATTATGTTAAGCCCACTAGACTAAATTGGTATCACACTGTGCCTTGGATTTAACCTACACTTTAAAAAACTGTTGTTCATCTTGTTCAGATTTAGCAGAAGTCATATGTTGATACTGTGTTAATAATAGAAACAATAGCTAGCTTCATCAGTTGCTTACTTGCCTTGAACCAGGAGGCGAGCAAGTACTTTTCCTAAATGGTCGCATTTTATCTTCACAACCCTATGACATATGTGTTATTATTCTCACTTTAGAGGTGAAAATCTGAACTTTAGTGTCAGTTGTTGGGTGTGAGAGGTCCATGCTGTTTTGTCTCTGGTTCATGATGTTAGTTCTGTAATAAAGCCAGAGCTTATATCCCCAATCACAATCACTGAATCAAGAACTTAGTGAGTCTATGTACTATAGAGACACAAAGAGGACTCAATATTGTCCCTGCTCTCAAGGAGTATACAATCTAGTCATATCTATAAGTGACATGGCAATACGAGACCTAAATAAGATTTTGAATATGATAATATTTAGACAGCGAAGATTTAGAGGGCAGCTATGTAACCGAAACAAGAGAGATGTGACTTCAGAGCAGCATGATGCCACTACAGACAAGAGGGATCTGGGAGGCTTCATGTAGGAGGTAGCCTTAAAGTCCATGTGAATTTGAGCAAGTGGAGATTAGAAATGAGGACATCTCACGCAGGTGGAGCAGTGCAAGACCCAAAGGCAGTTGAAAGTGCAAACAGATAAGTTCAACCTCAGGGACATTCTCCTGTAGTACAGAAGTTGTCTCATCTTGCTTGTCAGAGATATCTCAGGAGCTAGAGCACAGGTGAGGGTGTCTTGGTTCCTGGCCCTCCAATCTTGTCTTTATCAGGATCAGAAATATTTTTATGTATAGAGTAACTCCTAAGATATCATTTGAATAAAGCATACTGATGATTTTTTTTTAAAGTAGGTGAAGGGGCCCCTGGATGGCTCAGTGGTTGAACGTCTGCCTTTGGCTCAGATTGTGATCCCAGGGTCCTGGGATCAAGTCCTGCATCAGGCTCCCTGCAGGGAGCTTGCTTCTCCCTCTGCCTTTGTCTCTGCCTCTCTCTCTGTGTGTGTGTGTGTCTCTCATGAATAAGTAAATAAAATCTTTTTTAAAAAGTAGGTCAAAACCATTGATAATGAAATGGAATATCAATTTGGAAAAGTGGACTACAGATTGCACACATGAGGTCTTGGGTGCCAAATTAGGGACTGTAGAATACTGCCTAGACGTGAGAGCCTTGGGACTGGTTTGGTCCACCTTTGTCCATTAACATTGTGCCCATGGGAAAGTGATATGACTCTGCTGATTTGGTTTGCAAAATGAAATAAGGACGATATAAACTACTACCTAATGCTGAGGTTCCTGGGACTAAAAAAGGTGAATATGTGAAAAGTATTTTGTAAATTCTAAAGTGCTATATGACACCAACGGTTGTTTTCAGTTTTAATATGGAGAATTTAGATGGAGAAAAAAATTAACTGCATTTAATTATTTATCAGATAGAAAATCAGAACCATGAAAGGTGTTACTCGGAGGGACTGGTGTGTTGGAGTAGCTGGGGAAGGTTCATCTGGCACAAGGGAATGGGCTGGAAGGAGGAAGGTGGAACCAGGCAATGAGCTCAGAGGCCAATATATTGGTCTGGGTGTGAAGTGATAAGGGGAGATCAGCAGAACTTGGAGACTAACTTGAAAGGGCCGTGGCCAGAAAGAGAGGGAACTGTGAGAAATATCTGAGATCACTTTCTTCATACACACTGCAGAAAAGTCTGGAAACAGCTGGCAGGAGGGGTAGTGTTTTGGAGAGGGCTTCACTGTCCACATGTTGAGCTTTGAAGGACAATGGGATAACCAAGTGGAGGTATCTGGTGGCCTGAAGTACAGGGGAGTCCTCATGCAGGGGACACAGGAGGTAAGTGAGAGCCTCAAGACAAGGAAGATGGGTGCAGTGGGTGCCCAGGAGAAGGAAGAAGAGCTGGGAAAGGAGACAGAAGAAGAGTCACCAAAGGGTGAGGAGACCCACAATCGTAGGGAGGACAGGGAGCCAGCAAAGAGAAGGACTGAAGGACAGTCACCGGCTGCCAGTCACTTATTTTACTTCTTATGATCCTTTTTCTACGAGAAACCAAGAATCTGCAAAGTCATGTCATGTGCCCACGCACCAAGAGCTAAGTGACAAGCTGGACAAAGCTGGGCTCTGAGGCTTCTGCCCTCAGGGGATCTTGCACATGCCCTTAATTGGCACCCAGGGCCTTATGTAATGAGATCTCTTGTCAACTTTTCCAACCTGCTATCCCAATTCTTTTTATCCATGGTTTTTTACGCACTTTCATTTGAAAACATCGGTGTGCTTTGTTCAAAGGATACCATAGGAGTTGGAGTAAATACTACAACATATGCAGGCTCTGTTGGATGATAGAAGTGGAGGAAGGACTGCAGTGGATCAAAGAGACAGGGTGCTAAAGAACGTGTGACATTTTGTATCAAGCGGTTATTGAAGAGTTTTGATGGGGAAGGCGAGAGCAAGAGGCCAGGTGAGGCTTTAGGATGAAGAAAGGTGTTTTGTTGTTCTGTTTTGGTTCTTCAATTGGGGAAGGAAGTCTTACTAACCTAGCTGAGTCACTGCCTCCTAGGTGAGCGCACTGCGTTACACGTTTAGTATGAAAGGACAGGCTACAGACCGCCCCCCTTCCATTCCCTGCCTATTCAAAGGAAGAACTTGAAACTTGTGTGGGACCCCAATTAAGAACCAGGGCCCCTGTGGGAGTGGGAGGATACCCCTCGAGTAGGGAAAGTATCAGATGCAGGGAGGCCAAGTGAGAAACAGGGCCGGAGGGGAGGCAGGCGGCAGAGGCTTTGAGTACAGCATGAGGTTATGCTGGAATCTCCTCTCCGGGGTAGCTGAGCGCCCTGGGACCAAGAGGGCTGAGTGGTTACAGCTGGGGACCCGTATCAGGAGCCTGAGCAATATCTGCATTCCTTTCAAAATGAGAGCATGTTCTTTCTTCTAGGCCAGGGACCCACAGACAGGTGATGAGGGAGAAAAAGCAATTCCAAGGGAGAGTGCAAATGCTCACTAAGACATTACACGAAGTCAGTGGTGGGTTGCTGGGGCACATCGCCAGCCACGGAGGGAGGTGGTGGTGACATCAGCATGGGCAACCTGGGATACAGGAAACACTCTCCTTCCATGCCTTCCAGACAGAGCAAGAGGCCTGAAGTCATGCACTGTACAGGGAGGAAGGAGGACTGGACTTAAGAATAAGCCTACTTAGAATCCACAAGCTGGGGAGTCTAAGAGACCACGTGGTAACACAGATGTATGCAGTCAAATGGGAAAGAGATGGTAGGAAGAGGAAACCGAATACTTGGGCGAAGTATAGGATCTCTGAGAGGAGAAGAAGGATTTGGTAGACAGCAGAGTCCCGGGCACTGGTCCTGGAAAGAAGTAAGCAAACCCGGCCACACACAGCTGGGGAGGGAAGATGTCTGTAAAGATGGGGCTCACAGATGGGGCTCATGGAGCTAAGACAATCTCTTGTCTGGTAGACTGAACCTGCTGGGTAAGGCAAGTGATGACATGCACAGAATGTGTCATGTTAGAGGCCGGGGCAGTGCCGTGTGGGGGGAAGAGGTCACTGTGGCTCAGGACAACCCCACGAGGGCACTGATGAAGAATGGATGTGCCGCAGCAGCCCAGTGGAAGTGTGGTGTGCGGTGCGTCCCGTTCGCACCCAGATGGAGGACATGTCTTGCAACAACATATGCCTCCTGCACTGTCAGGAGTGTTTTGAAAACAACTGAAAATCTTACTGAGTGCCCGTGATGTGCAAAGCAGAGTGCTAAGGAGGCCTGCACAGCACAGAAGAGGAGGCCCAACCTCTTGAGGATTCAGAGTCTAGAAGGGGAGGCACGACAGAGATTGCTAAGTGCCTGACCAACATCCATCTTCCTCTTTCTTACTTGTGGGTGGCAATAGGTTCTGATAAAAAGAATGTATTTCCCAGCTTCTTTTAAATCTAGAGGTGAAAAAAATAAAAAAATAAAAAAAATAAATCTAGAGGTGATCAGTGAGATATTAAGTAGAAGTCGATGGGTGGCGCTTCCATAAATATTTTCTAAAGGGGTCTGACCAGGTGAGTGGGACACCTTTTTGTCATCCCCTTTCCTTGTTCTTTATTGGAATGAGGACACAATGGTTAGAACCCCAACAGCCTTTTTGGGCCGTGAGGCAAATTTGAAAATGAAAGCACCACCCCAAGGTTAGTGGAGGTAGGAGGAGTCTAGGCCTCTGGTGCCCCTGGAGAGCCATTTCGGTCCTGCACTACCTACTACTTCTTTTATGTAAAAGAGAAGTACATCTTTTTTTTTTTTTTTAGTACATCTTTATTTTGTTGAAGATGGATGTTTATCTATCTATAAAATCCTCATATGGGAAGAAAGGACAAACATCGGAGAATTACAAGATTGATAACATAAAAAATAAATATAATACTCACGTAATTCAACTCAAAACAGATATTAGCAATGTGAAAGGAAAGAATTATTTAAAAGGTTTAGAAAACAGAAAGGCCTTTCATCCTTTCGCGTTGGGAGATGAGGAAAGCAGGTCAGGAAGAGAGCAAAAAACTTGGGAATCCTGTCCTCCAGCCTTTTGGCTGCTGTATGCTGTCTCTTGAGGCTGCAATAAGAGGTTTGTGGGGAGGCAGGATTTTGACCCAAATCTGACTCCAAGACTTCCAGATCCTAAAGTGTACTTTCTATCTTATACGATTTCCCCTTCCATTGGAGTAATACCTTAAAAGGCAAGATTTTGTAACGTGTGGCCTCTGCGATGTTAGTACGTGAACCAACGAGTCATGATTTCTCAGGACTGCAGTCCACAGGGGACAGAGGGGAGCCCTGCTGAGGAAGAGAACTGGCACCCCGACCTTGGTTAGTGTAAAGGGGACCAGCTGGGTGGTTCCCATACCAGGGATCATCGGTGGGACCTGAAGGACGGTTAAGCCACCAGGATCGGTCCCCCACCCCTCCTCACACACAACATAGCATCCCACAGGGGATCAGGCCACCAGAGGAGAGAGCCCGCGTGGGATCGGGACACCCAAACTATAGAAGAAATTTCATGACCTCGGGGTCTGTGCCAGAAAACCCCACTCTTCCGCTTGAGTTCATTTCGAACGAAGCCCCGAGATGAGACACTCCTGAACATTTGCTCCTTCCCCAGACATTGAGCCAGCTGCTTTCTCCTTCGGGTTCCCGAATTGCCAGAAGGGAAAGGGGAGAACGCATCTCCCGCTGTGGTCTCTCGTTCCCACACGGGTCTGTGACCCCGGGAAAGACTGTAGTTTCCAAGCCTTTCAAAGTCTGGACCAACGAGACACTTAGCGGCCGCAGTTGGGCAGCGGGTCACCTGGGACCAAGGTGGGAAGACGGCGCTTATTCCGTTAGTGACTAAACAGAAACGCCTTCGTTTAAGTCCGATTCTCCCCCTTGCAGATGCTTCTCCACTTTCTTGCTCTTTGCCCAGACGGGGTGAGCAGCGATCGGGCTCCCGGTGTCTGAGGGGCTTTAAAGAGGCCGCAGCCCGGGCCGCACGGAGAAGGCCAGGTGGGCGCGCACCAGCTGCGAAGCCAGGGCGAGCCACCGCGGTGTCCCGACCAACAGACAGGGGACTGACGGCTCTCCGCCTCGGGCCGACTTCTCTCCACCCCTAGAGGGCACACGTCCGCGTCTTTCCCCGCCGTCTTTGCCCTCGCGGGATGGGAATGAACAGGTGCTGTCGCGAGCGCCGGGAAGGGCGCGCTCGTCACCAGCAGGTGCTCGGGCACCTCTGCCCCTCGGAGCGCGGCTGCGGTGCGCGCTCGGGGGCGGGTGCGCGGGGGGAGCCGGGGGCCTCGGCCCTGGAGGTCCCGCGGGCGTGGCGGGGCAGCACACGGGCAGCTTTCGGCGCACCTTGGGCACACTCGATGCGGCGGAGGCAGCCGGGGCAGGGGCGCCGCCCTTTCCAGCCTCGCGGGGCCTGGCCCCGGGAGGTCGCCTCCTCCCCCGCGTCGGGCCGGCGAGGTCGGCTCGGGCGCGGCTCGCAGGGCGCGGCCCCCGGCCCCAGGGCGCCCACTGCGGGACGGGCCCCGGGCAGTGCAGCCGGTGCCCCGCGAGCCCCGGGACGCGCGCGGGGGCGCCACGCCGCCTGCATCCTCCGCGCTCCCCGCCGCCCGCGAGCAGCCGTCGGGCCCGGGCGCTCCCCGGCGCCCCGTCCCGGCTGCGCGGACCCGGGTCTCTAACCTCGCCGGCCCGCGCAGCTGTCGCCCGGCTCCCCCGGGGGCGCGCACCTGCGCCGGAGGGCGGCGGCACGGAGGTCACTGCCACCTTGGTCTTTCTTCTAGAAGGCGCCCGGCCCCGCCCAAGGGGGTGAGCTCCCAGGGCGCCGTTCAAGTGGGTGTCCGCTGGCCTTTTGTCAGGAAACTTTTAATCACACGGAATTTAGCCTCTAATCGGCCAGACTTAGTTCAAACCGCGCAGAGTAAAACCTTCCATTTTTTAACATCCACTCTTGGTGTTTGCTGGAAATTTGCCACCGAATTTCGGCTGGAGCTGAAGGTTACCAGGATTTATCATTGTTTCCCCAGGATGTTTAACCCTCATGGGCTCCTCTTCTTTCATTTAAGATACTTAAAAAAAAAAGGAAAAAAAAGAAAAAGAAAAAAGAAAAGAAAAGAAAAATTCTTATAAGAGCTTTTGCCATTTTGTTTAAGAAATTTGTTTTATCTCGTACGGTTTTGGGATCCAGAAATATTTCTGAGATGGGGAGGAGGGAGTGTTAGAGAGCAGCTGTGTACCAGGAAATAATAAGTATCATGCAAAAATATCACAGCTAATAGATGTCCTTTAGGAGTGTAAATATCTATGTTTAATTGCTTTAAAAATGCGGGGTGGAAAAACACAATTATACATTGTGATAACAAACCTGTACAGATAATTTCTGAAAATACAAAACAAGTGCTGAAAAATTTTTCTTTACGATTGAAATATTGTTCCAAAATCATGACACCGTCCACCCAAATATCATGTTGCCCCATCTGCAATACTCGAAGAGGAATAGTTACCAATTGAATGCATTTAGATTCATCCTTAATAAAAAGAAAATTGCATAGCTTTTTATATTGTTGCACATCCTCAAATGCATCTTCCAACATCAGTGTCACCTTAGGGTTATTCTCAATATTTTCAATTTTCAATTTTCAGAGATACATAATATATAATTGCTAGTAATTATAAACACATCATTTTATTCATCTGATTTTAATAACATGCATTTTTATAATTACTGTACAACTGAAATAGACATTGAGTTACGCTGTGTGCATGTCTTTATTCAACAGTATATTCTTAGACACCTTGTTCAAACAAATCAGGTGAATTTAAAAGAAAATAAAACAAGAAAAAAAAATCCTTCCAGTAGAAACAGAATCACAGTGCTTTACAGACAAAAGGAAAGGAAAAGAAGTCCTCATACGAAAAGAGATTTATTATTACATAGAAAATTCTCACAATAGTTGAAACACACTTCAGGAACTAGTAAACACCTCAGATAGAGTTGTGCCAATTACTCAGCCCACAAGCATCTGCTTTGTCTTAATTAGACGGGGGAGGTGAATGACCACTGTTTATTTTCATTTTCCTCATTAATTATGAAAAACTGCATTTAATTCATCTTGCATGGTGAGAGATTGGCTGCGCAGATGTAAGTCGTAAGGGAAGTGACTGTCGGTGGGCAACCTGAACATGGCACCCTGCCCAAGGGGACCCCTGGGTGGCACTGCACAGTAATGCATGCCGTAATTGTAATTTTTGCCATAGTCCAAGGTTTCTTCTTGCTTCAGGGAAAATATCCCATTATAGTTAATTGGGGGAGGACTTAAGGGACCTTCAAACTGAGGGCTGGCACACTCAGGGGAAGTGCTTTCATAGAAGGATTCATATGCACTGCAATAATTGTAGGGTTTCATGGACTTGGAATTATCAAGAGTTCCATGCCCTGGGGGAGTGGTGAGCTCAGGGCTGTGGTAGGGTGGGTAGAAAGTAGAGTAGGGTGACCTTGTGTGGTGCGCAGCCTCCCCACCCTGACCCATCAGGAAACTCCTGGCGTTGAGCTGCAAGCAGCCTGCCACCAAGTTTGTAGTTGGCTGGGAAAGACCTTTGCATAAGTTTTGGACGAACGTGAGCAGATCAGGTCTCTTGCCGATTCTCAGAATTTCAGAAAGTGCCCAGATGTAGTTTTTGGCCAGTCGTAAAGTTTCTATTTTGGACAGTTTTTGGGTTTTGGAATAACAGGGGACCACTTTTCTTAAATTGTCCAGAGCGTCGTTGAGGCCGTGCATCCTGTTTCTCTCGCGCGCATTCGCTTCCTGTCTCCTGAACTTGACCCTCTCCAGTCGGAGCTTGGTGGTCTTTTTTTTCCTAAGACCCCTCCTTCTGGGCAAGCCATTTTCATCTTCCTCTTCCCTGTCTTCCTCCTCTTCTTCCTTCTCGGTTTCTTCTCCGGGGGCCCTTTTGATGCTCTTTCCTCGAAGGACAATCTGTTTGGAAAAGCTTTCTGGTTTCTTAATTTGCTTCTGGTCCTCACATTCTCTAGAAAACTTTCTGCACATCTGGGATTCTGGCATTACAACAGACTCATCAAACGGTAGTGTTAACATGGTTCTCTAATCTTAAATTACCTGAAAAAATGCCAGCACAATATTTAAAGTGTTTTCATTTTTAAAGTTTATACACTTAAAACATATTTAATGACTTAATCATAAGAATGCACAAACGTGAAAAAGACTGATTCTGGGACCGATTTTTTACGTAAAATACAATCTTTGAGTTTGTGCAGACTAGTAATTACAAAAAAAAAAAAAACCATTGGCACATGCAATAGGATCGATTTATACAGGCAAATTATCAAAAGAAAATAGAACAAGAAGTATTCATTATAATGCCACCACCATCTCCACTTCCCTTTGATTTTAAACTGGTTTTAATGCACAAAAAGGACCGTGGAATTCCAGCAAATGCAAAACATGATATAGCAATGCAGAATTTCATTAATTCCAATTCCCCTGAGTACAAAATAAGAAGAGACACCAGTTTTTAAAATAAAAAAGTGTTATCTCTCCATTAGCTGACAAATTTGTGAGGGTTTTTTTGTTTTTTGTTTTTTTGTTTTTGTTTTTGTTTTTTTTTTAGAAAAAGAAATCAGCCTTAACTTTATTTGCTGTATTACATAACTGCAAATTTAGCTAAGTGGCTGTTGACATTTACAAATTTAAAGAAAAGATTAATCAGAGCCGATTTTTAAAACCGATTTCTTTCTGAGCAGGGAAGAAATATGTAAAAGAGCACTATTTTCCCAGCCTTCACAAAAAAGGGGGAGGGGGATTAGGCTAATTTGGAATAAACTGCATAAATAAATTTGAAAAAATAAAAATCACTGGCATTTTTTTTTTAAATCAAAGAAAATGTTAAGACTGCTTTTACATTTACAATTTTTCCAAATGTGATCGTCTGTTTACTGCTGTTCAAATCATCCTGGACAAAAAAACCACTCTCGTAGTGTTTTTGTTCTACGAGCCACAGAAGTCTCCCTCTAGCTAATATCTGACAGGAACGGTCCAAGGATTCTGACTGCAATTGTGCACGTGTGTTCAGAATCCCGAATGAAAGGGGAAAATAATTTGTGTTTCAAATGCAATTTTGGCTTTCGTTTGGTGAAGCAGCAAGTATTTTCATCTAAAGTCTTCAAACAAATAGGCACGTTAAAACAGAGACTTTTCAATTTAACAATCTCCAGCCCCCTCAGCATACACACATACACACATACACACATAAACTCTTAGTAATGTCCACATACTTGCAGTGTTACATAATAGCAGTGAAAGTATGTGACAATTACATCATAAGAATGAAATATGATAAGAAGTTATAGATGGCAAAGAGCATATAAATACTATAAGACAGTGACACTGTATCTTTAAATACTTGCATGCAAAGCCAGCATCAATTGAAGTAGATCTTTATTTATATTACCTTAGGTTTTAATTTCATTCAATAATCAGTTTTCATTTTGTATCTTCCAAATCTTTTCAGGCTGAGTGTCGCATCGTCTCCTGGAGTCTCTAGATCTGTGTATATCTGCACTATCTCATTGATCTCTAAAAAGTGACATTGATGCCAACTGCCAGAGCTGGTACCCATGCCATCTGCTAGTGACGTCACAGGGCAGAGAGAACCATGTGATCCTCTCTCTTGGGACCTTCATTCTGCACTGATCATCTGGCATCCCTGTAAGTGGGTACCAGCATTCATGCATCAACACAGAAGGTTAGACTGATAGGGAAAAAAATCTGCACCAGCATTTCACATACAGTAGGTGCGTTTCTCCTCGAGCTGCTTCGGCTCCACTGGCAGTCTGGAGAAATAGCCGTGTTAGTGCTCAGTTTCGCCCTGCCAACGGTGCAACTATTAGGTAGTCGTTAATATTCCATTCATTTACAAGGTGGGCTTTTGTGTGAGCGAGGGGGTTTTGTTGTTGTTGATGTTGACGTTTTGTGAAGATCACCATCCCATTCGTGCACCTGGGTACCCAGGGAAAGGAAGCCGTGAGAAGGAGCTGAAATCAGGAAAAGGGTCTTGAGATGCTTACCCAAAGTAAGATTTGTGTAAGCGAACAGGGATCAGCAAAGGTCTCCTCATTTCCTTGTTTTGTTTCGTGGCATGTAACTTATGGGTGTGTGTCTGTGTGTTCTCTTATTAACATGTACGACTTCTGTGCTTCTTAGGAATTTGGAATAAAAGAACAGTTTCTCCATCTGGGGTCTGTGAAAGACATCCTCAGGCACCCCCCCCCCCCCTTCTCCACTTGCTGGTACCTTTCAACAACTTTTCGGGAGACCGTTTATCTCTTAACAAACGCAGAGATGTCTGCGAGGCCACCGTGAAAGATTTCAGACCACATCCTGTGTCCTCTCCCCGAAGTCACAACTTCGGTCTTGCATTGTCCCATCCTCTCTCCAGTGTTAACTTGCTTGCTCGTTCTCATTTCGTTTCCTACACACCAAACATAAGAAATAGCTCTTAGGTTTTTGTCTTGTTCTTCTCCCTGGCATTCAGCTGAGTGTTTTTAATCAAAGATTAGCTTTTCTGCTTTCTGAAGCCCTCAGATTTTTTTTTTCCTTTCTCTTAAAGATCTTCTCCTTCTCTTAAAAGCTCTTCTCACATTTCCCCCCTCTAGACCAACAGCCAATTTAAAAGTCTCCTCATTTTTACATCAGTGTCCAGTGTTTTTTTCTTTGTCAGATTTACACATATTTCTCTTTCCCCCCACTCCCCGCTTTTGGTATCTTAACGAAGGCAGGGGGAGAACCAGTTAAGCGAAATTGGAGAGGCCTTATTGATAAAATACACTGTGAAATCAGAGGCAAACTCTACCTTCCTCTCCTTCTCTCTGCTCCCCTGTCACCCCCTTCCCTTGCAAAGAGAGAGAGAGAGAGAGAGAGAGAGAGAAAAGGAACGTTTTATTTCAGAATTGCCCATCAGTAAAGTAAAAAGTGCACTAAAAAAAAAAAAGTTTAAAAATGGACAAACACAACCTTTGTTGTTTGACAACTGAATAATCTCTTTCTATAAAGTGAGACAGTATGCTTTTGGTATTAAAGTAATCCCTGGCAGAGTTGTAATTGTTGAATCTGTGTTAGCCTTCCCTTTATAAATCCCAGTTTTGAAAGGTTTAGAATTCTGCTGCTTTCATGCACTTTGGTTCCAGATTGGCATCGGCGGCCTCAAATCAAATGCGGTTCTGCTCCTGTCGTCTCCCACTCATTTCCGTCCCCCTGAAAGTTACTCACCTTTGCCTGGACAGCTCTAGAAAAGATGGGGAAGGTGGCAAAAAAGAGAATTATGCTAGGTAAAGGAGAATAATTTTTCTCTCTCAACGGAGAAGAAAAATGTTTTCTCTGCTAAACATGCAAATCAAAAATAAAAATACGGCTATAAATTCATAACCTAAGTGAAGTAGTTTGGCCTAGCTTATGTTTTTTAAAAAAGTCAGACGTACCAGAGGCATTTCAAAATGTGTCGCTTAAGGGGCTATATTACTGGTAATGGGTGCATTGAGTTTCTTTCGCATAGCCTTTGGTTCAAAAACAACACACACCTTTTATGTCAATACAGAGAGTTTCTATAGGAAGAGCAGATGCAGACTTTCGTTTGTTCTCACGTATGATTTAATTTTTTAAATGTTCAGGGGCATAAGTAAAAAAAAAAATCAGGAGCCACAAAGCCTGTCACACATTTTCCATATTATACCATATTCTAAACTTGCAAAGTCTCCAGAAGCTGCACTGTATTATGGGCATCGCAAACACGAGATTCAAAATCTAAGGAATAGGTAACGTGACATGTTGGTAGAAAATTATCACCAATGTAGCTCATCGCAAGGATAGACTTTATATTTTATCTTTGCAATGTGCAGACAAATGAGAAACAGTTTTTTTGATGAAAACATTTGGGACTGTTCTATTTCTGCCTTTGAACATGAAATAAAAACCTTCGGGGGGGGGTGGTGAGGTGGGGCGAAGGGGGGATAGATCTGTGTTGAGGTTTCTGAGTATTAATCTATTGTTTGAATGTCTTAGGTTTCCTTTTTAAAAAAAAAGCAGGGGGACAAAAAGTTGTTATGTCAAGATTTAGCAAGGATTCAGGGTGTTTGTACAATAATCTTTCAAAAGAAATTTTGTTATGCATTTTCTACTATAGTTCCAGATATGCAAATGCCTGTGCTGTTAATATGCATTCATAACATACACCATAACGGCTGTTCTACTCTCTGCTAAGAAAGCACGTTAACACCAATACTCCAAACAGAAATACATTCTGAATTATAGACGAATACTCCGAGTATGGGGAGTGTATTATCCTCATTTCTAGAATGTATTTTCTCATTTTACAGCAATCACTGCACACCAAAGTTTACATCTTAATTTGATCCCGATTTAACCAACATGATCTTTGCTTCTGGGGCCAAGACATCTCATAGATTTTTTTTTTTTTAATATGCCCAATGTCTGACTGCCTATCTCTGTCTCGCTTGTACTGGGTAGTCTCTCATATTTCACTTTTAAAATGACCCACAGAAAATGTAGATATAATTCGATCCCATTGCAAGGCAATAGAATCCAAATGTCTAAATTAAGGCTCAGGGGTTATTATTTTTTAGGTCATCTGGTTGGTACCTGTGTCACAGTGAAGAAGAATTCTATTGACTTCCTTTCGCACTCCTCTCATAACCTAGGAGATCAGTCTGGAACATGACAGGCATTTTTCTTAGCCCTCTTCAAGAGTAAGGTAACAGGATGTAGACCCGGGCAGGGTCAGACAGCAAAACATCAGGACCAGAGTTTTTTCCCCTAGAAGGAGGGTGCTTCCTGAGATAGATTTTGGGCAATTTTCTCTCTTGCCTTTTTTTTTTTTTTTTTTTTTTAAGCTCTTAGACAAATGCTTCAGGGCAGCGTGTAAGCCTGTGAGCGAGCCCAGTGTTAATCTTTTAGAGTTTTAACTCTGTCATCCCCCGTGGCTTGAAAGAGTTTTATGGCTGTGGCAAAGCGTCTCACTTTGGAAAACAGTCTTTGGGATTTAAACAAAAGTATTGGAAATATAAGGCAAACACAAAACTACTTTACTCCCCTTGAAGACTTAGCGGGCTTAAAAATATGATTTAAACATAGATGTCTAAATGTTTTATAATATATGTGTGTGTATATATATAATGTATGCATATATATGTATGAACATACGTGTGTATATATAATATATGCATATATATGTATGTATATATTATGTATGTACACACTTGCAAGATTCCTTAGATCAAACAGATAATCTGGAAATTTGAGGGCAACGTTTGAATTGTTTTTACAGATTTACTTCAGGGTGAAGAGTAAACTGAATTGTACCATTATTTTGCAGTAATTATATTGTTGTTTATGAAATTCACAAACTACAGCAACACCCAATATTCTGTTTTAGCCTTTACACAAAACGGCACTGCTGTTCTTTCCAGAAGTACATTTTATTATTTTTCCTCCATAGAGCATACTTTTTTATTTGACTCCCTCAACTGCAGTTATTAAATTCATTTTCTAATTTCTTATTAAATAATGTCCTCTAAATCTGCCGGTTAAAAGTTCTACCAGGATGAGAAGACCAGTATTATCGGCCTGAGTTATTATAGTTCCAGCCATTCATAAAGAAACGGTGCTTTATTAAGTTTTATGGTGTTACTGTAAGAAAACATAGTTTCCTTTAGTCCTTTACAAGTATTAAGAATGATTTATTGCCCCATATTATGACTTTTAATGATACTGCCTAGAAATTAGTGTTATATTCCAATAATGTGTATTGGCATGGTTATTTTTAAGCATAGAAAGCAGAAGTGAAATTTGTCTCTTTTCTGTTACATTAATCCGTTGTAAGACTCGAGTGGGAACTTCAGGCGAGAGATGTTTTACAAAGGTTTCATGGAAACTGCATTTTGAAAATCAAGTTTTAGGTTACATGCTTGTATGATGACATGCAGGCTCTCTTAAGAGGGGATTTCTGGATGGATTTCAAGAGGTTCTGGAGCTTCCTAGGATTATGTGCAAATTTGGCATGTATGTACATATGTGCATTTTTCTAAAGAAAGACTCGCCGTCAAATTCTAAAAGGTTAAGAATCACAACGCATATTTCGATGTCTTACTCAACTCGCCTTAAATCCTGATCCTACTGTTTAATGGTTATGTGTCATTCATTGATTGATTGATTCATTCATTCATTTATTCACCCACTCAGCCACTTAACAAAGGTTTATTGAATATCAATTTTGGATTGACTCCTTTCTTTCTCTCAGACTCTCCAACCAGTATGTCAGCAAATCCTCTCGGTACTATCTTAGAATTACATCTAGAATCTGACCACTTCTCGGTCATTCCACCACTCCTTCCCTCATCCAAACCACCATTGTCTCTCACCTGACCCAAATGACTTCTATGTGTTCACTCTTGGCCCCTTATATTCAGTACAGTCTTCAACTCAACAGCCAGAGGCATCTATCTGGTTAACACATAAGTCAGACTGCATTCCTCTATGCTCAAAACCCTGCAGTGGCTTCCCCTTCCTCAGAGTCAAAGCCAAGTCCGCAGACCCAGCGCCTTCTTCTGGTCTTTCTGTTCCCATCTTCTACTGCTTTTCCCTCCACTCACTCAGCTCCAGCCACATTGGCCTTGGCTGTTCCTTCCATTTCCAAGGACGTCCACCTGAGGCTCCTGGCACTTAGTTCTATCTGAACTCCTTCTCCTGAGTATCCCCATGGCTCCTCCTCATATCCCTCCAGTCTCTCCTCAATGTTCCCTGACAAGGAGGTCCCCTCTGACCATCCTACTTTATATTGTATCCCAACACTCATCTGTCTCTTTATTCACTTTCCAGTTTTGCTTTTCTCCATAGCCCTCATCACTTGCTAACACAATACATCACTTATTTAATGTGTGTATTACTCTACAGTTCTTGTGCTTGCACATGAGAGGCATAAGTACATACTTGTTGAATGCAGAGGTTTGTTCCAGGCACTGAGTTGATGATGGCCATTTGATGGCATGTAGAACAGCTATGGCAAGCCCTCGGGGAGTTTAGAGTCTAGAGGAGGGAGATAGGCAAATACATAAGTAAACACAGAAACATGAAATTTATGTATTGGTGGCTACAGATAATCATGGGAAGCCCTACTTTATTAAAGTATCTGGGAAGCCCTTTCTGAGTCATCCTTCAAGCTGAGTCATGAAGACTGAGCAGCAAGCAGAAGCATGAGTGTGTGACATGTTGAAAGTTCTGGGGAGACCACAGTGAGAGTAAGGATCAGATCCTTTGAGACTATGTAGGTCATATAACGGATTTAGGATTTATTTCAAAGGAAGTGATTAAAGGACTTCAGACAGTTAAAGATTTGAAAAGATCACTCTGGCTAAGAAGAGTTGGGGAGGGAAAAAGACGAAGCAGGGAGAGAATTTACAAAGCTTGTATGAGTGGAAAGCTCACAAGGGATGCCTATGGCCCAGCTTCAAGTCAGGTGATGGAAATGAAGGGAGGAGGCCTAGAAATATAGTTTGGAGAGTGAGGCACCAGAACATACTGTTGGATGGGTGTGGTTGGGATGTCAGGAGGTGTCTTAACCTCTGTTCATGGTGATGATGAATAGTGCTCTCCCATATGCAATCCGCCAAGCACCAGGCGAGGTGCTTCACCTACATGGCCTCATGGGATCCTTGCAATGAGGTACATGTGACTGTCTTCACTGTAGGAGTTTTGAAGCTGCAGCTCAGAGAAGTTAGCTAATGTACTCATGACCGTTCCATTTTTAAGTGGGGAGATCATGATTTAGACCTAGGTCTGTCTGAATCAAAATTCTAGCTTTTTTAATAATTACACTTGGAGACCTTAGGAATTAAATAATCAAACATCAGCAAACTGTCTCAAACTGTTTCCAGTACATAATAAATCCTAAATATTTAGTATTTATTAGAGTAGTAGAAAAACTTGACCATCAATCTATTCACAAAATGAAGAATTATACCATTCATATATCTAGTGACTTAAGTTTTTTATCATTCAATTGTATTTTAGATCAACATTTACAGGTAGGTCAATAGACTGCCGTGTATGATGTATTCATATAACAATGATTACAATTGTCATCACAGTGAGCTCCTATGAAAGTTGAGTCATTCACTTAAGTCCTGATCCTACTGATTAATAGCTATGTGTCATTCATTCATTCATTCATTCACCCATTCATCTCTGTTCCTTCAGGACAAGAAGTTGTTCTTTCCTTCTTTTTCATTCACTCAATAAAATACTTTCTGTACGTTAACACTGTAGACATTGCAAGGGGAAGTAAAGGTAAATAACCAACAGCCTCACCTTTCAAGGAAGGTGATAAGAGAGGTTGTTGGTAAGGAATGAAGAAAAATTTGAGTAGAGCTAGCATGTATGTGGAGTGTATTTTTTTTTTTACTTTATTTTTAAGTATAGTAGGGACTAAAACACATGTGGATGATAAGTGCACTGCCCAATTAATTCTGATAAACTGAATATATCTGTGTAATAAGGTCCCAATCAAGAAAAGCTTCTTGCCAGGGACTCCTGGGTGGCTCAGTGGTTAAACATCTGCCTTTGGCTCAGGGTGTGATCCCGGGATCCTGGGATCGAGGTCCACATTGGGCTCCCTGCATGGAGCCTGCTTCTCCCTCTGCCTCTTCCTGCGTGTCTCTTGTGGATAAATATTTAAAATCTTTTTTTTTTTTTTAAATAAAAGCTTCCTTCCAGCCCCTTCAAGGTACCAACCACATCACCCCAAGAGCAAACACTATCCTGGCTTCTCTGAGTTGATTGGTTTTGTTCATTTTGTATATTAAATAAGTGGAATCATTCAGTATATGCTTATTTTTGGATCTGACTTCTTTATCTCAGCATTTTATTTGTGCACTTTACTTGTGTTGTTGTACATAAGTGTAGATTGTTCACTCTTGTTGCTGTATAGTACTCAATTGTGTGACTAGACCACAATTTGTTTCTCCATTCTGTTGTTGACAGGTGTTTGGATAGTTTCTAGTTTTTGATTGTTATAAGTAATGCTATTCTGGTACATATTTTTTTTTTTTGGTAAAAAAATACATGTGAGGTGTATTCCATTCCTAGTTATATATCCAACAGAAATGCATACGTGTGTTCTGTGTGTATGATTTTAAGAGAAGCTTAAAATAGGACACTCACAAAAAGTTAATTTTTAATAATTACCTACCTGACAACCACCCACATTCTAAAATCATTACACAAGATGAATAACATTATCCCAAATTTATAGATTCCTGTCTTCTAATCTAGGATGGTATTGATTACCAAACTACAAATAATTATTGAAGGATTCCTATGCATCAAGCCACATGATTGTGGAAAAGAAGAGTAGAAGAGATCATCCTTTTCTTCAAGGCATCTAGAGTCCTGTTGAGGAAAGAAAAGTAATAAAGCATTGAGAAGCATGAAGGGCAGACTACGGTATAGAGTATCAAAAAAATGACTATCTTCTTTGTTCATCCTTTAGGAACATACTGCCAATTTAAGACTATGCAGTAGTTTTGTCAAGAATATGTTTCAGAATACTTGCACTTAAAGCATACTGCATATTCAATGTTAAAACACATTGGCGAAATTATAGAGGCTAATATTTGATCAATGTTAATATTGCCTACTATTTTTGAATACTTTCTTTGTGCTAGCTTTTCTGTGTATGCTATATAATTCTTACAACAGCTATATGAGGATTATATACATGAGTAGACTGGTGTAGTGATTCAAGAATGGTATCTGTAGCCAGACCCGCTGGTTCCGACACTTTCTAGCTGGTTACCCTGAGCAAGATCCTATTCTTCAGCATTTCCATATATCAAGTGGGAATAATTATATTTTTACCTTATAGTCTGTTAGATGGGAATGGCTAGAAGAGTCCCTGGCCCATGGTAAGCACTGCACTATTATTTGACAGATTATTTTAAAATAAAAATGGAAACGGAGAGAATTGAGTATAAAGCATTTATAGGAAATAATTTCTTAACTCTTTGTGAAGGAAAAACATTTATATGAAATAATTTCTTAACTCATGTCTATGGCAATGACCTCTGGTCACCCAAGCATTCAGGGTGCAAGTGGGGAACATATATTCTGATGTCAGGACAACCAGTTCTGAAAATATAGGTTTCGGCTTGCAATTTCAGCATCTTGGGCCAGGAAAGATAACAGTACCTTCAGGACAAATAAGTTCTCAGTGAAGTCTGAACCGGGCAACAGATCTTTTAGAGATCTGAAAACTTCTTGGCTGTGTATACTCCATTTCTTTTGCATAGAAACATTGCAAGCTTTGCTCTTTGTCTCTACCTACTTTTGAATCTCATAGTGGCTTTGATGGAAGCATATACCACACACCCAAAAGATAGAAAGCATTATTTTTTTTTTTTTAGTCCTAATGTTCACATGCTTGCTAATATAAGCCCACAAGATGACTCTGGAAACTAAAGCATTAGGTCGAAAGGCTAACCTTACTAACAACACAGATTTAAAAGCACACAGGCATGATCCAATCGCTCCCCAGGGGATGCACATATTTGCCCTGCGATCTGCCACATGCAGGTAGATCTTATAACCTCCTAGATCACATGAAAAAAAAAAAAAAAAAACATGGTCCACCCCTATAGCAATAAAACAAGCTGCTAACGAATCCTGCACAAAATGCAAAAACCCAAATCATTATTTGCCTTTTTTGTATTTTAGACTTCTGGTTGGTTTGCTCTGTTTGGCTGGCAAATCTCATCCAATTACAATATTTTTTCATTTGCGTTTTAAAATAGCAATCCTAGCCCACTGTTATTATAACATATGTGGTAAGTTGTTGTTCCTGGGGTGGTGATAAATTCGTGGCTATCCATTCACATCCTCATGGGTTGGAATTAATCTTTCTCTTCTGATTTCCCACTACACTTTGTGCTTCTATGATTGTGCTTAGCATAATTTGCTTTGTAGTGTATCTATTTGTGAATGCATCTGTCTCCCCCATTAGCTTGTGAAGATAAAAACTATCTCGGATTTCTGTTTCATTTTGTTTTGTGGTTCCTGTGTCAACAACACACTGAAGTACATAGTAGGGACTCAAAGAATATTGGTAGTAGAAATGAATCGATTGATTGCGGTACATCACATTTGGCTGCAGAACACCTTAAAGTGATGAGACCCATCTGTCAATCAAAGCTGTGATCTTTGCTTCATTAACACCATGGCTAAGCAATGAGGTAATAAGTCAGTGACAAAGAGCTTCATGCCCCACATACCATAAGTTAGGTGACAGATTATATGTAATTCTTTAAGCAGCAAAAACCCTTCAGAAAGCAAGTCTATGTCGTGGCAATAATGATCCATAATTTTATACAGTCTGTATGTGAAGGCTGAACCCAGCTATCTCCTTCCTGGCTCTTTATCCAAAAAGGCTGCTCCAGTGCTAATTATCTCTTTCAAAAGCTAGAGTAACTTGTTCCACTAAGCAGTTTGCAGTGCATTTTGGCCACCGATATTGGTACAAGATCCAGTCTAAGATTGTGGCACATGGCTTTGAATTCTTTTATTGCCCAGTGTCATTTTCTGGAGGAAATCTATCGTTATCCTTTTGATCTGAAGATTAAGCATTCCCCAGCTGGACTTTCTACCATTTGCAGAATGTAAGTTCGGCCTGTCAGTGGTGATGCTAACTTGAAGTACCCTAGCTCTACTTTTTCCACTATTACCTGTTTTTGGAGATGGTCGACATTAAAAGAATGGAAGGAACCATCCTCCGTCATGCTCCATCTGGCTCTGCTAGTTCCTTGGCGACTGAGGCAGCACATACATTTGGTGGACAGATAAGGAATGGGAAATTCATGATATTAATAATGATTTCTCTGTTCTCCAAAGCAAAGGCCTTTCCGGTTTAGCAACTCTTTTACAAACTGTCCATGTTGGGAGGGGGCTGAGCAAGACTCAGTGTTGGAAGTGAAATAGAGATAAATGAATTAAAGACCAGACAGGGCACGCAATGATGGCATGTACTTCAACTGCTGCAGTTACTGAGTGCCTAGCATGGTAAATGAATAAAACATGGGCCTCGCCGCGGAGGGGCTCCTGGTCTTTAGGGACATTTAGATTCATGTAGAGACATTGCTGAAGTGTAGGGCAAGAGTCATTTCATCCTGGCTCCACAGAGGTCTGTTTCTTTTTGTTCTGAAATGACCGTAGACATTTTTAGTGGTGGTGATGATAAAAATATGGGAAATGTGGGTGAAATCGACCTCTTACCTGGAGAGTTATAATACAGCAAGAAAAGACTGGATTGAAAGGGAATTCTAAAATGTAACTCTTATGGCCTTTTGAATATTTCATTTTTAACTATTCCTCCCGAGAAAACATACTTTTATTTTCCATGGCAATTCTAGTCAAAACTAAATGAAAAGAGGGAGGCAATTGTATAGGTGGGGATGTGGCCTTTAATTCAGAATCTCTGGGCAGGGTAAAATGAGAACTTTTCTGGGCCCTGAACACTTGACTTTCAGAGGCACTGTCCTCCATAAAAATAATAAAAATATTTGATGACTGTGTTGGTAGAAAGAAAATTTAATACAAGGTTGATTATACTCATTTTTATTCTTCTGTACTACACCTGATGGAGAAATCTACCTGTCATTGGAGGTAGGGCGTGGCCAAGAGCATTTTTTTAAATCTTCAGCTGGTTGAGAATCACTATGCTTTGGGAGTTACCCACTAACCCACAAGGACTTTAGGAAGAATCTGTGGAAGTGCCTGCCTCTCTAGTTCTTCCGCCTTCCAGTTTTCATAAGCCACCCACTGTGCATATGAAATACACCTGGTGTGGGGATATGGCAATATAGGTATGCCACTGAAATTGCCAGATTTTAGTGAATAAAAATGCAGGACACTCAGCTGAATTTGTATTTCAGATATATTTAGATGTGGGACAAACTTATACTAAAAAGTATTCATTGTCTATCTGAAATTCAAATTTAACTGGGCATCCTGTATTTTACCTGGCAACTCTATATGCTGCCTCTATTCTGGGAACTCAAGTTGTTTTTCCCTCCCAAAATACACTTTCCAATTAATATACCATGCACTAATATAGTGTTGCCCAAAGAATGCTCTTTGGACTATTATTATTTTTTTTTAAAGATTTTATTTATTTATTCAAGAGAGACCCACAGAGAGAGGCAGAGACACAGACAGAGAGAGGAGAAGCATGCTCCATGCAGGGAGCCCAATGCGGGACTCGATCCCAGGACCCTGGGATCACGCTCTGAGCCAAAGGCAGATGCTCAACCACTGAGCCACCCAGGTGGCCCCCTCTTTGGACTATTAATAGGAATCACTCAAAAAAAGAAAGAAAAAGAGTTGCACGGTCAAAGATGTTTGTTTTCTTTAAAGCATGTCTTCTTGGGTTCTTCTGTGTACTTTTGTACATTATGACTCTCCAAGAGCAGGATATGGTAGGCACATGTCCCAAACTTATCATTCCATCAGATGGTTTCCTTTTCTTCTGGAATTTCTCACAGGACTTAAATTTCTGATGGGACACACCTAGTACCCCACAAGGACCAATGTGTCTTTGTTTATGATGAGTGTGATGGACAGTTTGAATCTCCCTCACTGATTTACTTTACTTTCTTCTTCTCTTTTGCTCTTGGTTTCTGCGGTGGTGCCTACATAGCAGGGGGAAATCCACCTTTCCCTTTTACCTCAAGTGTTTCACAGGCTCCCTTTTTTGACTGCGTTAGGTTCAGTCAAATATGGGGTGTGTGGAATCATGGATTTTATCTTATTGTTGAATGAAGGACACCTAAAGCAGGTGTGCAGGGCTGGCTACATCATTTGTGGGGCTCAGAACAAAATGAAGATATGGGCCCCTTTTCCAGAAATGATTAAAAATTACAAGGTGGCATCACCAGATCATTAAACCAAGCACAGGGGACACAGGTGGCACACCCATGAATTCAGCCCTGCTGGGGGCACCATCCTCAGTGCCAAAATACTGAGAGTTGTTACCCAGAAAACCCTAGGAATTTCCAAAGGCTAAAAATTGGAACTATCTTCAGATACCTAAAGATCAAAAGCAGAAGCAAGTCACTAGATTTGGCCAATGAAGACATAAAATTTTGGTATTTCGTTCATTGTGAATTTTTGCATTAATTTTGAATTTTAAAAACATTGTATTATGGATTTTATTTATCTTGATTTTGGTGCTGTCTTAGTTTTCTCAGGCTGCTGGAACAAAATATCCTAGACTGGGTGGCTTACATGACAAAGGTTTACTTCTTAGAGTTTTAGAGGCTGGAAATCCAAGATCAGTGTGCTAACAAATTCAGTTTGTGATGACGAAGGTTACTCTTCCTGGCTTGCAGACAGCCACCTTCTTGCTGTGTCCTCACATGGCCTTTCATCTGTACACATATAGGAGGTGGGGGTAGGGAGGAGAGAAGAGAGAGAGGAAGGGAGAGACAGGAAGTGAGGAGGACATCTTTTTCTCTTTTTATAAGGCCACTAATCCCATCATGAAGGCCACATCTTTGCATCTTTGTGACCTAATCTAATCCTAATAACTTCTCGGAGTCCCATCTGCAAATACCATCACTTCAGGAGCTAGGGCTTCAGCATATGAATTTTGGGGGCACAAATTCAGTTCATAACAGGTGCCCCCCAAATTTTATACAGGGGTCTCACCCTATTTTTTGGTCTAGCAAAAGATAATGGAAAAAAGTAGCTTTATCATTATTTACTTTAAAGAACATGTTTTTAAAAGGGGAACATTTTGTTCATTTATTTTTGTTTTACAGCTCACACACAGAAATACACACATATATACATAGACACATCCACATACCCCGATGAATAAATATGATTTCTTGGAAATAGCTGGCACAAAATCTAGATTCATTCTTTAAGAAGACTTTAACTGGAAATGAAAAATGTTAGATTAATTTATTGTTGTCATTAGAATTATACTTATCTCATATAAGTGTCCTAAAGAAGTCAAATTTCTTAAAAAAATATTGTGATCTAATATATTTTATCTAATTTATCTTCTATACATTTTTTTTCTTTCTCAATATTAAAACAATTACCTGGTTAAACATTACTTCTGAACAACACAAAAGAAGCTGTTCTTTTTAAATGAATCATAACTTAGTGATTGTTTTTCAGTTTCTAGAATACTTGTTGTTTTTTTTATGATGCATGCCATGTGTTTCCGGGTGCCAAGAGTCATTTCTTCATATTTTGGTAAAAATGCCCCTCCTTTCTTTAGTTGATGAAGCCTCCTACATTGTCTGTCCGCATGCCTCCCAAAGATAAGGCTAGACCTAGGGCTCAGACCTGGCTGTTGGGTAAATTCTATCCCGTAACATGGAGTGATTGCTAGCACTCCATGAACCATGTGATCCCAGTGAGAATCAGCTCCAGGCTTTTGATGGAATTACTAGAAAAAGGCATGTCCTTTCCACTGAGGCTGCTGAACTGGAGGAATGTCAATCTGGATCTGCGGGTACCATCTTGGCCACTCCTGAGGGGAGGCTGATTGAGAAGAATGCACACAGGTCAAGACCTGGCATGGACAGATTCTTGATGGCACTTTTCTGAGTACCTGGATCAAACCATGTTTGAAGCAAGTCCTACCCTGGACTTTTAGTTATGGAAACAATAAATTCACTTAAAAAGTATTCTGGTTGGTGTTTCTGTCACAGATCACTAACAGTAGTGACAAACATTATGCACAGGACTTTCAGAACTGGAGACGAATGATGATTGTATTACAAAAGTGGCCTCTTGGTAATACCAGAGTCAATCTGAAGGCCCATTGATTAATATCTCCCCTCAGACTATATCAGATACTTCCTTGTAAATACCTGGACAGCTATACTTGCCATGAGAAATTATAATTGCCCGCTTACCTATCTGTCTCCTGGTCTGGAATGAGATAAGCTCCTTAGGAGGCTGTTTTTCGGGGAAAGAGCATTTACTTGGTGCTTACTAAGCGTTAGGCTCTCTTGGGTGCTTTATTACATTATCTGTCACAGTACTCCTACAAAGTATCTGTGCTCTTTTTTGTTTGTATCCACATGCCTGGCTTGTAGTTTCTGTCTGTGTGTGTCAGGGGCCAACTATGTCACAAGGAAATCTCTGAATTTACTTTCCTTTAGAACATATATTAAAACTCAATAGCAAAGGAATCATTTCTTTAAAACAAGGGTGGGCAAATTTGTTCCCTAAAAAGACAGATAGTAAATACTTAAAGGCTTTGCAAGTCCTGAGGTCTCTTTTACTGTTACAATGTGAAAGCAGCCAAAGACAACATATAAACACAAACAAATGAGAGTGCCTGTGTTCTAATAAAACTTTATTTATGGACATGGAAATTTGAATTTCATACAGTTTTACATGTTATAAAATCTTGGTTCTTATTTTGGTATTTTTCAACTATTTAAAGAGGCAAAAATGTTCTTAGCTCTTGGCCTGTACAAAAACAGATGGTAGACTGAATTTTGCCTATAGGCAGTAATTTGCATACCCTGGTTTAGAACTTGGACCAGTACTTTCCAAATATAATGCGAGCCACATATGTAATTTAAAATTTTCTGGTATCTATAGTAAAAAAAAAAAAAAGGCAAAAGAAACAGGTGAAGTTAATTTTAGTACTATGTTTCACTATCCTCTAATATAATGAAAATATTGTTTCAACATGTTCAATATAAAAATTAATTAATGATGTGTTTTACATTCTTTACATTTGTACTAAGCTTTAGAATTCTGGTATGTATTTTACATTGAAGTTCATCTCCATTTGTATGCTAAGTTTCCATCAGAAATACTTGATTTGTCTTTAGATTTCATAAAATTTACAGCAGACAATGGATTCACATACATGAATTGTTAAAAAAAACATTCTGAAAAGTTTTCCAGTAGTTTAATCAGGTCTCAGTTCTTAAATTTGTTAAGTAAAATGTAAAGTTCAGTTTGTCAGTTACTAGGGCCACATCTGAAGTGCTCAATAGCTGTTACGCTGGCCAGCCCAGACGTAGAACAACATGAGATTGTTTCTTTGCTGAGAAAAGTATTTTCACTGGCATCATTTAGAACGGTTAGTAAATGGAGGTTGTGAAAAGCAGATACACTCTGTCAGTGTTTTAAATGTTTTTAAATTCTCTGCAGATAATGTACCCTCTACAGCCTGCAGCTAGGACAGAGCTCGGAGCCCTCATGCCTGGAGAGTAGTGACCAAGGATGAGAAACAACAGGGAAGATTGATTGCCAAAGAGGTAGCTAGTTGCAAATCATATAAGGCCTGGTGAGCAATGATGAGGGTTTGCAAACTTTCTCCTAAACATGATGGGCTGTCATTGGAGCTACTTTGAGCTGCTGGTGGAGAATAGGCTTTAAGGGGGCGAAAGTAAAGTGGAGGTCAGTCATGAGGCAACTGCAGGTGTCAAGGTGAAAGATGATGGTTGGTGCAGAGCTGTGATGAGGTAAAGCCAGGAAGGCATCTGGGGTTCTAAGCTGGAGGAGGCACTTACCCTTAGGGTTCTGCTCCTGGGATAGTTCAATCCTGGGAGTGTGCACCTCCTTCTGTGTTGGCCCTGGTGGCTTGGATGTGAATGGTTCTGTATGGGAAGTGAGTGAAGTCACCAGGACTGGCATTTGTTTTGAAGGAAGAGTCCCCAGAATCTACTGATAGATAAGACATGGAATGTGAGAGAAAGAGGGGAGTCGAGTCTAATGTCACAATTTTGATTTTCACCGTACATCTAGCCAGCCCTAGCATAGCCTGCACTGCTCATCCTGCTCCATTGCCAAGTTTATCAGAGCACAGAGGTGTCCCGAGAATCGGAGATTTCAATTAAACACATTTTGAAATTGTAGACTCAGTTGTGCAGCCCCGATCTCCTTCATTGTAACAAGGGTCATACTGTACATAAAGCTGGACAGTTTGTGATTCCACTTCATTGTGAACCAACACAGACCAGCCTCGTCCTTAATTCCACCTCTAAGAAGTCTCAGCAGGCACCCGGACCATGGGGTAGCATAGCTGCATGATCCTGTTTTCACCCATCTCGGATGCAAAGGCTGCCTTGGCCCTTCACTCCATCCTCACCCACCCTTCTCCAGACTCGGAGCTGCTTCTCTGTCTGTAATGGAAATCCAGCCGTTCTTCCCCCCTTCCCCCACCATCGCCACCCCTCTTAAATTCCATTTTACAACACACAAAGCAAGATAGCCTTTGTTAAAAAGTTTAATGTTCTTAATTAGTTGAATCGGTTGGGCTAATTAGAATACCAATTAGAACTGGCAGGGCTATTGTTAATTTGAAAGTGCTGTGGTCTAGTGTTAATCGCTATTAAACCTTATAGTTTGTGAAAGATAGAGAGAGGATGAATACACAAAATACATTTTAAATGTTAAAGGTCCTTGGTCAGAGGGATCCCTCCTGTCAGTGAGTATTCCAGGGAGGCAAAACCACAGAGACGCACAGTTGCTAAAGACTTGGGCCTTGCAAGGGGCATAAGTGCCTCCTTTTTCAAAAAATGTTAAAAGGCTGCAATTGTGTTTTTACTAAAACAGCCAAAGTGTTTAATTCACCTAATGGACTAATGATCTGGAATGATTCTTTTATAGAAAAAAAATCAGTGTTTAAGTTACCAGGGCACAAAAAAGTTTCTGTCATTACCAGAGCCATGCGTCCCTTTTGGGTTGTAACTTCCTAAATATAAGGAGCAACCCTCACAATTAAATCTCTTTTGTTTCTGGTCAGTATTTGACTAGGAGATTAAAAACACAAAACCAGAGAAACAAAGTCTTTGCGCAAAAGTACCATGTTTGGACGGTAGTAATGCATGAGTCCATATTTTCATGTCTCATTTGGAAATGACTAAATGGATAAGCAAGTCCTAATTTATGTTTTCAGACAAGTATAAAAATCACTCCTAGTTTTCTCAACAAGCAAATATGGAATGGACAATTATAGCTATTCTTACCGTACATTTTCTGAGATATGACTTTATTTTCCCTCTATTCCAGTGATAAAGACAGAAGGTATTGCCATCCATCGTTGCTGGTGTCCTCTCAATATATCTGTGATACATTTCCAGAAAATAAACCATGCAGTTTATAGAAAACAAATATAAAGATATATTTTATCATATGTATTATGGCACTGTTAGGAAACAAGGAATCTTTTTAAATGGTGAATTGCTTTACAAAGGATATAAAAATGTTCAGTGCAATTGCTACCTCAAATCCTTTTGGAGATAAGTGGAGAATAAATTTAAAACAAACAGACAGACCAACAAAGAAATAAGTGATTGAGTGACAACCAGTGCAGTATTTGTGTACAAAAATTTGTACAGAAGAAAAGAATTATAAATCAGAATGTGTCCCGGGTGTTTCTTAAGATACATGGTGACATGTATCAGAGATACTAGATTGAAATAATGTCTAAATTAATCCAGGTCGTTGTATTAAATTCTACTCCTCCCTGATCCAGTGCTGCCCACATTACAGGCATCATACTAGGTATCTGCTCTGGGGATGGGAAAATACAATGTTGAAAAAGGTTAGGGTCTATTAGGGAAGACTGAGGTAAAGCAAAACAAACAAACAGAATAATACTTGATAGCATCAAAATAGATTTGTTTCCTTTTGATGTGGATTCATACACCACATCGGGCCTTTTGCCTCGCCATTAATTTTTTTACAGGTGTTTATAATCCCTGTTCACCAGCTCCAATTCTTTTAGGACTACTAGTTAACTGTAAGCTTTAGGCTGTGGTTAAGAATAATAGGCTACTTGTCTAAATTTTATCTTTATTTTTAACCTGTGTGTAAAGAAGTTGGCATTGTTTGTTATAAAATGCCAAAGAATCCAATTTTCAATATCTGCCAGATATCAATGAGGTGCCAGAGATCCTTCTCTAAGCACCAAGAGAGGGAAAGACCAAGAGAAGTGAAGCGCAGATCCCAAGTAAAAGTTTGACCCAGAACTATACTGATCCACTGGTCATTTTAATGTTCTTTCATTTTATTTGACTGTATTTCTTCTTACTCAGTTCCTTGTCTATGTTTTGTAGTTGTTTTTTCTCCTTGTGGGCAAATCTCTAGATGAATTTTTTCTATAGTCAAACCATAAATGCCTTCATTAATTTGTCACATTTATTATCTACTATGTACCAAGTCATGTTTTGGGCTCTCAGGTGCAAACACACAAATATAAGACAGCCATGCCAGAAAAGTTCTCAGTCCAAGAAGTGACAGAGAGAGGTATAGAGCAATAATTGTAATGCTGTCTGGCTAGCAGTGTCTCAGGGTCAAGAACAAGGTGCTTCAGAGAACAAAAAATGGAGTGAGAAACTTGCTCTGTTGGCAGAAATTGGAAGTGAGGTCTGGAGAACAGACAGGAACACGATAGACTGCTATCCCCCGGAATGGGCAGGGTAGAGGCCCTGGTTTGGGGTATAGTGGTGGTGGGAGGCCCTTGATGTTATTTGAACCTGAAAAACATAATGCAAAAACAAAGTAAAAGTACAACTCTGATACAAGACACATGTATATTTTCTTTCTAGAATCTCTTGAGGACGGGAGCTGAGCCACAACATAACTAATTGTGTGGTTCAGAAAGTTATTTCATACATTAACAAAGCTCAGTGATAATTTCATCCACAAAGAATCCATAGGATTGGGCCAATATGACATATTTTTCAGAAATTGCTTTTGGCATCCATAAAAGATATGCGAACATCAAGGAAAGTATATACAGTTCATTTCATTTTTGGAAGGAATGTTAAAGAAACAAATGAAATACTTTAATTTCCCTTTTGGTGTGACTTGAGATTAAAAATACCCCTTCTCACTAAAGAAAGCATTCATACCGGGTCATGTGCCATGTGCATCCTTCCCCTGAAAATTGATTTAGTGGAGTCCTATCAAGATGCTAGTTCTCATTCACCCTGTTTCCCCAACCTTCCTGGAAATTTTTGAGCAAGTCTCTCACTTTACTTATGGATGCTTCAGGCCTGCTATTTGGTGTCTGTGTAGACGCCAGGCGCCTCTCTGGGTATGTTTGTAGTTTATTTGCCCCATGTCATTCTGCAGAAATGGATTCACTCAGTCAACTAGATGGGAGAGCTTTGAGCTTTGCTATCAGCTCGAGGAACAAAGGGACTGCAATCCGGAGAAGCCCCTGAAGGGAAGGTAGTCTACTCACACAGTCCCTTGAGGGTCCTCATCAACACGGGAGAACTGTTTTGACAGAACCACTGAATTGGGTGCAGGAGTCACATTCTTGGGACATCAAACCAGGACACATTTCCTGCTCGCCCACAAACAACACAGACCCCTCCGCCTTTGGGGAATAGGAGGAGCCCAGTCTGAGGGGCATGCTCGCTTCCAGGGTTGGTTGGAATAACTTGCCGTAGGCAAAAGGGCAAGGAACATTGAGTAGCAGAAATGGAAGCAAATAATTTATTTTTTTTCAAATTGCGAGCCCTGATGTCTGGCCCCAGATATCTGAGCATATTCTCCATTCTTCTAACAAAAGAAACACACATGCTTATTCCACCCTTTTCCGCCTCATCTGGCAGCCGCTTTCTGGTCCAGCAGACACTAACATCTAATGAGTCAAACTTCTCATTTTCAGACTAATCAGTCGGCTGCACTAATTGCAAATGCAAATATGCAAATTTATATTAATTAATTACTCTGCTAATTAGTTCTGCGGTCTTTTTTGGGTAATAAATCATTGTGCAGTGGAAGGGAAACAAGTCCTGTCCCATTTCACTCCACATAAAAATTTAATGTACTCATGGAAGAAAATATATATATATAAAAAAGACACCCTGAGTTGATCACTGTGCTTCTACTGACGAGTCCCCTCCAGAAAGGTGCAATTGTGAGAGGGCTTTCACATCTTCAGCAAATGCCATCACTAAGGTGCCTGTTAGCAATTTAATTATCACATTATGAGCTTCAGAAAAAGCCAGTTTGCTGTGCTGCAGGCTGTGACATAGAGCTCGGCAGTTCACTCACTTTGCAGCAAAACACTTATAAATAAGATGAGAATATAGAGAGGGAATCACATTTCTTTGCTGAAACGTTGTGGCTTTCGATCCAACATTTTCAGGGGTTTTGTTGTTATTGTTGTTGATTTAAGCCAAAATTATCATCTTGCTTTCCTTACCCCTGAATTAAAAGTTTTATCATTCAGATTTAGGAACACATTGAAGAACTATATCAGGGGAGGTGGGGCTCGGCAAGGTAGAGGTGAGGAAGAGCTGGTAGGGGAGGAAACTGTCTTCCATATGTCTAGGAGCAATGAGTGCTCAGATTTATTTCATAAATTCTTATTGGAGACCTACTAGGTTACCAGCTACCCACAGTGGGGCAGAGAGTGATGTATAAGTGATGCATAGAAATGGTCTCTCCGAATTAGACTGTGAATTCTTTGAGGATAAAAGGCTATGTCAGATTTGCCTCTGTGCTCCTAGTTTTATACCCAGAGAGAACATTCAAGAAGTATTTGCTTATGGGGTGCCTGGGTGGCTCAGTCCATTAAGTGTCTGCCTTCAGCTCAGGTCAGGATCTCAGGGTCCTGGGATCTAGCCCTGGGTTCAGGCTTCTGGCTCAGCTAGAAGTCAGCTTTTCCCTCTGTCCCTCCCCCTGCTCCTGTGCTCTATGCTCTCTCTCTTTCCTTCAAATAAATAAAGAAAAAAATTTTTTTAAAGAAGTATTTGGAATGAATGAATGAGTGGCTGCAGCCTCCAGGGACCTTGAGTCTAATTGAGGTAACAATAACTGTTACTCATGTACAGTTTTGCCTTTTTGTTGGGTAGGTGCCAAGTAATACTCTGTGATTAGGAGATGAGTGGAAGGAGCCATGGTGGTTAAGATTGAAATCCTTACATGTTCAATGTCCCTTCATTTCCTTCTCCTTCTCAGCAAGATATTCTTTATTTAATTCCCCATGCTCGTTCCTCTCTATTGTGCCTTCTCCATGTGGGATTTGATGTGTAAGCAATAAAGAGGAAACTGCTCTCATTACAGCTGGGCAACTGGCAGTCAAACCCTAGCTCAGCCACTGGAGGGTTGGCGATCTTGGGCAAACCATTTAACTTCATGGAATCTATTTCTTCCTGAGTAGAAAGAGTGTGATGGGTTTATCACCAGCAGTGTGGGTGCCAGGGCTTTGCGGGCAGGAGGCTCAGCCCCCATTCCTCACCTCCCACCTGCTCTCCTATGTGACTTTAGGTCTTGATTTTTTATTATTGATAAAAAATTATTTACTTTTTGATTTTTTGAAAAGTTGGACTGATGGACACCTGTACATGATGTGACATTTTAAGACTACACAAGAAAATTAATTAAAAAATGAGTCTCCTTCCTTGTTCTCCCCAGTGTCAACAACTAACCTTGTGCATCCTCCCAAAGCTATAGAGATCATGTGTAGTGTGTGCACATACATAGGCACACATGATATTTTCCCAAATACACACGAATGATAGCATACCATAATACTCTTCTGCATCTTATTCTTAACATATTGGTACATATCAGCTATCTCACACTTTTTAAGCCTGCGTATTTCCCATTGAATGAGAGCACAGTAATTGTTTTTGTATTAGCCACCAGTTGGTGGACATTCTGTTTTTCCCCATTTTTCTGCTACTGCAAATAATGTTGCAGTTAATATCCTTGTATATACAAAATTTGGCCCATGTGGAGGTAGATCTGTAGGCTTATACCTAGAAAAAGATTGCTGGATCAAAGGAGACACACTTTTAAATTTTGAAACATGACCAAAGTCATCTTCTCTCTGAAATGCCTTTTCTTTCTTATTATACTTCAGTGTATGGTAATAAACTATATATAACTTATTTCTTTGTCTGTACCCTGTTAACAAGGACAGTGTTGCCCAATCATATGTGTACAATAGATGCTTGTTGATCAACTGGTGGATCCAAGTGTTTCCCATGCTTGCGACAGCCCCCATCTTCCCCAGTGTGGCTCACTTCTACTTTCTATCTTGATGTGAGCATAATTTGGAGATTATTTTCTCAAAGATAAAATAAAATAAACATCTTTTGAATGTTCCATGGGTTGTGCTGGATGATTAACAATTCTTCAGCAGAATCCTCCAACCTGCTGGTCTTGGAACAGCCTTGAGAAAGGCCTGTGAGGCCCTTCTGTGGGTTTCCGTGTGTGGGAGAACTCCTACCCTTCCACTCTGCAGGGCATATGGCTGTGCTCTACGGGGCTCGAAGGGGAAGAGCTGGGCTGATTATTTATTTAATATGAAAGCCTGAGAGCACTAACAATCTTAGATCATAATTAGACTGATAAAAGTGAATAGAGATGCAGATTTTAAGAATACAAAAGGGTATGGTTCAAAATCTGGAGCACTGAACCTTCAAAATTCCATCTGAAAGAAAAAAATAACTGCTCTTAATCAATGCTTTCTGATGGTGCAATGGAAAAAATGTAAACCTGTTTTCTTCAGAAAATTAAATTAGAAACCCCATGCCATATAACTAGATGTGTAGTGTATTTGAGTCATTTTTTTTCTAGACGAAGAGACATTTTTCAATAGATTATATGTTTCCTAACCCATGTTTGGAATAAGAAATGATTGAATTTTGTTTTTATTTTTGGTTTCACCATTTCTTGGGAATCTCCTGTAGTTAGGGGATGAGGCTAGTGAGCTGAGGTTGAGAATTTCATGTTCTCAAATGACCAATTGGCTTATCACGAGAAACTGTGTTCTATACCTTCATGCAATAGCCACTTCTTCTGAAAGCATGTACAGCTGCTTATAAAAAGAAATCCATTAGGTTTCCAGGGAAAGCAATTTAAAAATCTATGCCCTTTTCAAGCACATTCTTTTTTATTCATGTTTTCACATAAAGAGAAATGAAAATCGCCATTAATCTTACTATCCAAAGATGACTACTGTAAACATTTATTTAATGTTATACCCTTCCAGACTTTTATCTGTAGCTACATCTAGAGCTCTAAGTATCTGTCCATTCATACTTCTCTACAGATATGTCCCTGGCATTCCTGGGGTTTGCACTGACACTGCAACTAGACCAGTGGGTTAAGGCTCCTTTTGATTGGTTAGAATCAGTGCTTCCCTGGTTGATAAATACTTTGAGAATCACCTGGTATTTGTTTAATAAAAGTGGAGTCAACCTCTCCCTACTGTTTTGGGGGTATATATGTGCATGTGTGTGTGTGTGTGCATGTTTGTCGCTCATTGGTATATTTTTTTCAAAACGCACAACCTCATTTTTATGGTTGCAGAGTATTCAGTTGTGGGAATGGATATTCTACAATTTATTCAAGTAGTCTTATGTTATGGGACATTCTGAATTGTTTTCAGTTCAGTCTTTCTTATATTTATATGTCATCCTATTTTATGTTTGTGAGCCTCTTTTCCTTTGTTATCTTTGTTGCTTACATTTCTTTCCACTAGTGGTTTGTTCTACACTTATTGTTCTCTAGTACTCATTATCTTTTTATTGAAAATATTTGAATCCATCTTTATCAGCATTAGGATTTAATCAGTTTCTGCTAATTTCCCCACCTCCACTTTCCTGTGAGAGTAGATACTCTTCCTTTTATTATCTCTTCCCACCTCCAATTCTCAGTTGATGTTTAAATAATTGCAGGTTTTTAGATCCATTTCTTGAAATATAATATGTAGCTTTTCTTTCCAGAATTATGTTCGACACTTGCATTGCTTATATTCACATTAGCAATTGTTTAGCTATTAAGTCTGGACTTGACTTCTTTTATTGCTCACTGCCATTTCTTTTAAGCAACATTTGACATTATTAAATTCTTTATTTTGATACCTGTCTCAATGAACTGAAATACATTTTTGAGGACATTTTTCAGAAAGGGTATGTGGGTGACCAACATTTTTAGCTCTTGCATATCAGAAAAAAATCTTTCTCTTCAAACATAAATGGCACAGGATTTGTTTTGAAGTTTTTCTTCAAATTTCTTTGCATATTCCTCCCAATTAGTTTCTGGCTTTGAGTTTTGATCTGGTTTTTTTCTTCCTGGAATATCATTTTCAAAAAAATTACTCATGCCTGAATATATATAGATTTTTTTCTTTGTCTTTCAAATAGAAAACCATAACTAGAATTTGTGTGTGTGTGCGTGTGTGTGCCTTTCTTCCTCACCTGGTATAATGGATCCATAAAATCCAGATTCATCTAACATTGTTCCATCACACAAATCTTTCTGTTGTTATTTCTTAGACAATTAATTCTCCCATGTATTTCTGTTTTCTTGTGTTCTTCCCACTGTACTCTTACTGTGTCTTGTGGATCTACCATACATGTCACTGACCTTTCTCTGTTTGTCATTGTCGTTTGTTCTATGTACATCCTTTTACACTGAGATCTGGGAGAAGCTCTGAGGCTGGTCTTCCAGTTCAAGGATTCAGTTTTCTGCACTCCCTATTCTGCTATTCACCACTGCACTTGCACTTTTGCACTTGAAAATCCCCCCCCTTTTTTTTAACTGAAACCATCCTCTCCTGGCAGCAGATTTTTCCCTTGTAGAAATGCAATTCTGCAATATACTGATTTCGCAACAGTATGTACTGTCATAAAAACCACATAGGCAACTTCAAATGTACAATTTTTACAAGTTTCTTGTCATAAATCTGTATCGTTTTGGGAATTTGACTCCTCTGCTCCTTTTGGTGAAGTGAATCTCACCTTTGAGGATAGGAGCGGAGATAGATGCTTATTTATTTTAAAGTATTATGATGGCTTCATTGGCAGTTTTATAGATCACCTTTCACAGGTAGTTTAGCTCCAGACAAAAAGGAGTGACGACAGCTTATGTTTTTTTGGCTCTTATTTTGGCAGATAGAGGTTCCAGATGCTTGAGAAAAGACAGAAGGAATTTTGAGTTCTGGAGTCCATGGCTTTCTTCTCAGTGTCCTTTAGTGGCTGGCCTGCCCTGCACAGCCCAGGCATCAGAAAGACACCTGCTGTCATCCTGTTCACACTTTCTGGGAGCTCCTCACAGGGGCTTTCTTTTCACCCTGCTGACTCTGTGTCACTCACTCTTGCTTGGAGAAGCGGACTACTCCAGATTAGAGGTGAAGACAGCCCCCCAGGCCATCATGTTTTCTACTGGTGTCATTTATTGCTACCCTGGATTGGCTTTGGGCTTCATCTGCCAAGCAGAAGTTAAAAGAGAGGTATGTGGACCATAAACTGCACTATTTCCTGATATCATTCATAAAATAGAGATTTGCTCCCATGGTCCACCCTTTACTCAAGCCAGTACTCTTGTCAATCTTGGATATTTGTGAGGCTAGGCTGGTGACTCACCTTTCTCTTAGGAAAATACATCCTTCCACAGCCAGATATTTCAGTCTGAGTATTCTATTCCTCAATCTCGACCCAGTCTGCATTATGTCTGGCATAGATCTTATGACATTCTTGGCTCAACAGATCACCTATTTTTATGTCCAGGGACTTTGCATAGTTAAGACCATTAATCAAGATTATTGAATGACAAAAAAAAAAAAGATTACTGAATGACTGTAAAGGCTGTTGAGAGCTATGACAATTTATGTCCAACAGCCTTGGTGGTCTACAGGACACAGAAATATCTGAGTAGATAACTCAGGAATCACTATGACAATTCGTCATCTCTGTGATGTGACCCATTCACCTGTATATAAATATTCAGGCTTTGAATTTTCTTTTTGACAATTGGCATCATAAAAAGATAGATACCACCCATGGATCTTGAAGATCAAAAAGTTTCTTTCCCTAATTCTTAGTATCTTTTAGGCAGAGGTACATCCCAGTGAGGCTGACTGAGCTGAAACCCCTGGGACTCTCTCCAGAGTGTTTGTAAAAGGCCAGAAGGAATAGTTTATGACTTTCATTCAAGTTGCTTTGCCCTTACTCCTACCTCATCTTACGATGTAAGGTGAACTTTAAGTTTCAGAAGTCCAGCACATTAGAATATTTATTTAAAGACAACTCCACTTCCTATCTTTTCTGGGGAGATGGACTCACCCTGTCACTAGACTCCCCCAACTGTTTATTCACATTGTCATGGTGGCCCAGCCTGTGGAGCAGGGCCCCCCTGTTGTCAGCAAATGGTTTCCTCCACAAACCTTTTAACTCCACAGGTTTGCAACCATTAATTCTTAAGGGTTTTGACAAATCTCCCCAGTTAAATATTAAATAATAAATATGGACCTGATGGTAACAGGGCTTTGTGAAGTCTGTTTGAAAAGTTCTTTAAAATATTAAATTCAAATAAATGATTGAATCAGAACAAAGGATATATCTTAAGACAAATTCAGCCAAGTCTCTTTAACCTTTGAGTTTTCAACATAGATTAGAACGCTAGGGCAGCACATGCTTTCATAGCAAATTGAAATGGGATTTTTGAAGCAGGTCTTGCAAATACAGGTAACCCATACCTAGGTTTGATCTGCCTTTGCCATTTTGGGGGAGAGATTTTGCTGCCTATTGTTTAATAAGAACGTGTGTGGCTTCTTAAAAAAAAAAAAAAAACGCTTACATTCAAAGAAGCAAATCCTTGAAAACGCTAGCTTTGGGCGCTATGTTTATTCCTTGTCAATGTCTTCCATATGAAATCTGTTCTGCTTATAATATCTACCACAGTTGGAGCTCTGAAAAAAATCTGTTTCATATCTGCCCTTTGCACTTAGCTTATTTTGTTTTATACTTCCCCCAAGTTATCTGTCTGCAAGCAATCTTGCCTATAAGCAGGCTGTCCTAGGGGAGGAGAATGTGGCGAGACTGCCCTGCATTTATGGAGAGCTGGGGATCCTGACCCGCGGGCCATACCTTATGTGGGGAGCTGGCAAAGGAGAAGAGGGTAGCTTCCACATCTGGGATAAAAAGACTAGTAAAGACCAGCAAAGCCAAATTCTGCGTCCTTCTTACTCCCTCACCCTGTGCCAGGCTGGTCCACCCATTGCGTCTACTCTTGGGTTTATGTTCTGCCACTGTGTCTCCATCTGCTCCATCTGCTTCCTCACCGCTGAGCCACCTCCCATAGCTGTTGATGGAATCTGCCTGAAACAATGACTCCATGTACCCAAGCTTCCTAGAAGTAGAGCATGACATGGTCGGCCACAGAGCATGCACGATAGAGAGACCTTGTTATAATAGGATGTGGGAGGTGTCTTAGGAGCAGGATGGTTGACTTCATGGGGGCATCATGAGGACATTCACCAAACACCTCTGAAGTGGATGCCTGTGCGCTGCAAGGGCTTCTGAAAAGAGTAGGGATGAGAACCATTTCTCTCAGCTGTGGTGTGGGGGACCGGGACATCTGTGCCCAGCCTGCTGACAGGATGCTCCAACACAATGAGTGTGAGTCCTCAGCTAAAGCCCTGTCATCTGACCCCAGTTTTGATGTAGACCTTGTCCCCGCCTCCCACCCTCCCCTCCATTGGTGCTCACTCTGGGGGTAGGGGTCTCATTGACTTCAGAGATAGACAAATAAAGCAATGAATAGGGACAGGAAAGCTTAGAACTTATCCAAACCAGGAGAGGGAGTTTTAAGATCTAGAGAAAGAAACTTCTCTTGGAAACCCAAGAATAAGATGATCATCTTTCTTCTACAAGAAAGAGAAACATTCACTTTGGGGACAGCTCCCATGGTTGTGGAACTACCCTTGATGGAGCCGTGTTTGGAGCCGTTTCTAACTTGCTAGCTGGACTTCTCCCAGGAATCGGGGTGTGGCCTTGGATCTCAAGCCTCTTTCCTGAATGGTGTTGGATTGTGTAAAGGCACTGCCTTTGGTTCCTCTATGTCCATCTTGTTCACACCACTAGGGGTCCTCATTGGTTTACTCAGGACAGAGCAAAAACCAGTTTTTGAAATAGAAACCACCAGAAAGCAGCTTTGATTTGAATTCTCTGTTATTTCAGGCTGTGTGATCTTGGGCAAATTACTCAGTGCTCCTGAGCCTCAGAGTTCTCATGTTCCCAATGGGAAGAAGAAGAGGTCAAGAGTTTTGCATTTGTCGAGGACCTACTATGTGCTAGACATAGCTTTGTTTTAGTTGGAATTCCTTCAAACAAAGCCAGAGATAAGGATTGGGTACAGCAGTTTCTTTGGGAAGTGTGGGTCACAGCAAGCAGGAGCAGGGGGTCAAGGGTGAGTGTGGCAGGAACTAGGAAAAGCCAATGTAAAGAGTATGTTATGGAAGAGTTGTTGAGAACACCTCCATTCCAGTGAGGCCTCCTCAGAAGGGTCTCCAGGGACAGGAAGCTGGGTCATTTATCCACTGACTCCCATCCCATGTGGTTCGAGAGTGCCTCTGAAGGAGATGCGCTTTCCCACAGAGCGGAGAAGACTCTGGGACAGAAGGTGGAGACACACGGTGTCATTTAGGGTAGGTGAGTCTGAAATCAGATAAGCTGCCACTGGAATTAGACATCAGCTGAAGGATGTAATGTAGGTACCTGAGCTATGGTGCTCAATGCTATGTGTATACACATACATGCATATTTATATAGCCTGTTGATCCATCCGACACATATGCAAGAATCTAAGATCTTCCTCCCAGAGCTGAGATAAGCATTTCATGTAATAATGGCAATTATGCCTGATGCAGGGGACAGTTTGACAAATTCAGCATGGCTGCTCGTTGGGACAGGAAGAGTGTATGTTCACTATCAGAGAATCTTCCCTCCACTGAGGACCATTGTGTTTTGGAAGAGGCAGGAATATAGGGAAGAAGGGGGCCATCCACCAGTGAATCCTTCGCGAGTGCTCCAGCAGCTCCTCTAGCTGCTATGACCATCCCCAGTGGACGCTTGTTAAAGAAATGAATGCCGTAAGATTTTTCTTTGCTTGCCTGTGGAGGGGCAGGATCCTAGATGTTTTTGAGATGATTGAAACAACAGTCTAGAAACCCTCACCATCATGTAAAGTACCCACAGAATGGGATCACACCATGTTTGGGGATCTCACCCCATCGTGAGAGCTTTTTTAAGGCAATGATCACTACATTCCACAAAGTAATGCTTTTCCAAACCTAAATAAATAAATCTGTATTAAATAGATAGAACTTGTGAACATATCTGTTGGAAAAGATTTTTTTTAATCCAATGGAGTATGGTGTGGGCCTGACAGCCAAACAAAGTTTTGAGCTAGTAGCCAGAGCACAGACAAAGTCTCACTGTAAGGAACAATTACCAATGTGCTTATTCACTGGGCCTGCCTACCTAGATAGCACACATCTATGTTACCACTAAGAACGATCCAAACGTCAATTTGTCTGAAATGGATTGCTTGAAATTCGTAGTGAAATTTTCCAGAGCATTTAACAATCATTTGCCGTCTCTCGTTGAGCTTGCTTTGTTTGGAGCCTGCGATCAGCAAAAGGTATTTTTAGTAAAAATATATACCTACTTTAAACCGAAATGTGCTCCGTGCCCTCCTTTCTGTCTCCACCACAGCCTCTATATTAGTTCAAGTCACTCTCAGCTGTCATCCAAATTGTTGTGATCCTCACTGTACTTGCATCCACCTCTTGGCTTTGCCTCCCCCCACCCTCTCCTACCCAGTCTGAGTTCCTGCCCCAAAGGAGCCTTCCAAATTGCAAATTGGAAGGTATGTTTAAGATTTTTCAATGGCTTCATACTCTTCAGAAGAAAATGAAAACTTAGGACCTCACATAGTGGTGCCCCACCTGCTTCTTCAGTCTACTCCAGTTGCCATGCATTTCTGTGATTTCAACCAGACTCTGAACAGAATATGGATCTAATCTTGGCTGAATAAAGCTTCTTGAAGCTAAGTTCTTATAATTCCATAAGTATAAAACTCAGTAGGTCTACAATTTAGTTTGCTATCAAAAAAAGTGCCTTTTTTTGTTCAAGAAGTAAAATTATCCTAGTTCATCGCAAAATTAAATAGTAATATGATTACTAAAAATAGCTCCTTTATGACATTTTGCCTTATAAAAGAAATTGAAGACCATTTTTTAAATTATATTTATGCTACCAGCTTATGTGTCTAACTTATGTTACAGTGGCTTAAAGCAGATGAGTTTTATATTACAGTTTATTGTTACTTAAGTTGCTTTCCAAAGATGTACAGACCCAATTGGAAGCAGCCCTCATTTAGAAAGCCCATTAAAAACAGTTCTCTTTACATCCAGGCACTAATAATACCAAACATATATAGACTCACTGATCCATGAATTCACTCATTCAATCCTATTTCAAAGTTTTTATCGAGCATTTTGGTTTTGGCCCAGCATGCTGGAACAATGAACACTTCTCTCAGAGACCCTATGACCAGCTGGTTATCTACCCTCCATGGGGAGAGCCTAGTTCAGATCCCTGATGTCAGAGGCAGTAGGCAGATACTGGGCAGAAGTAGTTTCTAAAATAATGCCTAGAATAAGACTACCAAGCAGGGCCAGGCCAAGAGTGAAGTATTCACCTCAGGATCAATGGTAAAGTGTCTATTACCAGCTGAGATGAACAAAATACCAAAATTTATGTTTTAAGTTTTGCCATAAACTATCTTAATGCTGAGGTGTGTGTGTGTGTGCGCATGCGTGCGTGTGTACATCTCCCCATAAATTTCATACCCAAGGCAAGTACCTCACTCTCTTTTCCCTAGTCCCGACCCTGCCAGTAGGCAGACCTCATGGCTGCCTGAATGTTGTGGAAAGTGGGATGGTGTCTCTCTCTCTCTCTGCTCTCCTGAGCACCTGCTTAAACGTATATATGTAGCGAGAAAGCAGTTCATTCCACAATAATAGCTTCTAGGCCGTCAAGGCAAAGATAGAAGAATGACTTTAATTTGCACTACTAAGGAAATGGCTAATACCAACTCTTTCCAAGGATCAGATTTAGGATAAAGAGGAAGAGCAAAGAATCCGAGTAGACCCGTGTGCCTTGCAAGGGAGAACACGTGTGAATAGGAAAGCCTGGGGACAGATAGGACACACACAGCTGTGTTACAGTCGGGTTGATCCCAGGTGGTAAAAGTGATAGAACCAGAGCTTTTAAGGCAATGGTTGTCACTGTCATAGTTTCCATATCGGTATATTGGTTTTTTTTTTTTTTTTTCCTTGGAGGAGAAACCATGGACACAGCTTTGTGTTTCCTTCAAAATATTAAAATTTTTAATGGACAAGAACAAAGAAATTTAGAGTTAATGGAGAACATCTGTCTATTATTAACCCCGAGTGCACTTAGAAATTAGAGACAATCACACCATTTTGAAATCATATTACCTTCAAGTGAAACTGGCTAGCCTCAGTTCTTTGTCTCAAAAAAAAATAAAAATAAAAATAAAAAGTACTAGAACTCAGTTTTCAGTTTTAAATTGTGAGGGTTTTTTTTTTTTTTAAGATTTATTCATTTATTATGAGAGACACAGAAAGAGAGAGGCAGAGACACAGGCAGAGGGAAAGGCAGTCTCCCTGTGGGGAGCCCTGATGTGGGACTGGATCCTAGGATCACGCCCTGAGCCAAAGGCAGGAAAAAAACCTCTGAGCCACCCAGGAGTCCCTAAGTTGTGATGGTTTTGAGAGGTATTTCTCTATAAATATAATGTCTACATTCTTAAAATTTGAGTGTGTGATATTTGCCCCCCTAAACAGGAAAAAATATTTCCTTGTTCCCATTTTCTAATCAAAAGAATATTTAAGACCATCGAGTGAACATTATTTAACCAATCTAAACACAGATCATTTTACAGGTGATAAAAGTCTTATTTTGGTAATAGAGAGCCTATATTCTACAGCCCCAAAAATACACATCCACGTACACGGGTAAAGTCAGAAAACTTTCACACAGAAATCCAAGTTTGGTCCTTACCTCAGGATTGAAACCCATTTAAATTCCAAGAATAAGTAGCTGACAAAGATAATTTTCATAGATTAACATTTTTCACCTGGGTTTTATATTTCTGGAAGAAATATACACTGCATTGGTTATGCATTGATCAAACTTTTATTGTGCCAGCTGTACTTCATAGACCTGAAAAAGTGATTCAAGCAAAACAAAAGAGAACATAAAAGCACAACTATAATGGTTTTAAATCCCAAAGAGGCAATTACAAGTTTGATTCCAGTGATGCAGCTGGACTCCATTGGAAAACTAAACACCTTATCCATATTAAGTAGTTATGAAGGCTAAGGCTTGGGATGTAAATAATAAATTTGCACTGCAGTCATATTTGTAGAGTACATCCCTTTTAATAAGTGGAAAGAATATAGTAATAAATTTCACACTAACTCGTGTGCAAAGGAGAATTTTACAGAGTTCAAACGTGTTAAGGCAGGTAAGAAAAATGTGTGGTATGAAATAACTAATCACTGGGATAAAACAAATGAAAAAAGATTAGAATCATGTGCACAGGATTGGATTGTAACTCTTTAACCACTTGGAGCCGGATTCAGCCTAATGCAGCTTTTTGTATGCATGATGTTTCTCTGCCTCTCTTTAAAAGAAAAATGAAAGTAAATGGGGCATTGTGCTGCTTCCCAAATTAATTCACAAAAGCCTAGGACAAGACACTTCTAGAACTAATTATTGCACAGTTTAGAATATCTTTCTCTTCCCTGATTTTTAGACGCAGGAATGAGAAAAGTAAAGAATTTATACAGGATTCCATCCAGCATTAAGCAAGCCGGCTGGGGCTCTTCCAAGCTCCCCTCTAAGTGCTCCAAATATGCTCATTAATTCATTAATCTGCCAAGCATTTAGTGTCTATTTCATGTCAGACACCAGAGATGCAAAGATCAGAAGGCACTGCTCTCAACTTGAAGGTGCCACAGTTTAGTGGGGGGAAATAGGTGGGCACATAGACACCCTAGGAAAAAGAAATGCTTGCTAAAGTGCAAATATTCAGTGTCAGGTTGCAGAGAGAAAGGCCACTTAACTGTCTTACAGAAAGGATTTCAGACAAAAGTGCAATAGAAGATGTAAACTTGCATAGTTTAAAAATGATCTTTAAAAAGACTTTGCTCCAAATCTTGCTGTTTGGAACAAATTGCTGAAGGTTACTCAACACTGCTCATTTTTCCTCAATGGGCCATTCACAAAAATCAATCCCAGTTCTTACCAAGACAAGAGTCTGATGATTATCCATAGAGTAAAATAGCAAAGTGAATTCCTTCCTCATGCCAAACAGAAAGATGGAGTTAAAAATGAAATGCAGAAAGTTAAATGTTTGGAAGAAAATACAGGATGATATTTTATGAAGTTGGAGTAGGAAAAAAATTCTTAATCCATTCTCAAATAATGAAAAACCTAAAGGAAAAGATGGACAATTTTAACATCATTAAAATTAAATTTTTATTTTCATCAAAAGGCATAACAAATTTAAAAAAGAAAGAAGAAAATAAAATGTACAAAGGCAACTGACAGACTGGAGAAGATATTTCTAACCTGTGTCACCATGTAGATTAGCCACCAGAATATATGATATTTATAAGTCAATAAGAAGAAACATTTTAAAATAGAAAAATCAGTAAAGACATGAAGGAGTAGGGGTGCCTGGTGGCTCAGTTGGTAAAGCATCTGACTCTTGATTTTGGCTCAGGTCATGATCTCTGGGTCTTGAGATCAAACCCTAGTGGGGCTCTGTGCTCAGTGGGGAGTCTGCTTGGGATTCTCTCTCTTCCCTTCTCTCTGCCCCCTCCCTGCTTCTCTTTCCTTTCTCAAAAGAAAAGAAAAGAAAAGAAAAGAAAAGAAAAGAAAAGAAGAAAAGAAATGAAGGAGTAAAGAAACACATGGAAAGATGCTCAACCTCATCAGTAATTGAGATAAATGAAAATAAGTTACAGATTTCACACCTGCAGATTGGCAAGAAGACAAAAAGACTAAGGATACAAACTATTGGTAAGAATGTGGGACCACAGACACTCTCACATACTGCTGGTGAGATTGTCAATTACTAAAACCACTTTGAAAAACACAATGGCAAATCTATATAATGTGAAGATGTTCATATTATAGGACTCAGAAATTTCACTTTACAGAATACATTCTAGAGACACTGTCATACATATACACAGAGATTATGCCCAGGGAGGCCATACTCTAGTTGTGAAAGAGTCAATATGTCCACGAAATAGGAGCATAGAGAAATTAAATGTGGCATATTCATATGATGAAATACTATACAGCAGTGAACATGATGTTCCATGCAAGACATTGAATGCAAAAAGGAGGTAATAAAAATGACAAGAGACATGAAGCATGAGTAGTAAACAGAAGATAATCCTGGAGCAGTCTATGGATTTTTCAGAATGAATAGAAGATCTCGGGGTGAAAGGGTGGAGTTTGAATATCTATGAAGGGCAAGAGATGGGCTACAACCCAACCAAGACAAGGAAACAAGAATAGACCCTATATATAACTTCCAATGTAAAAGTCGTACCTGAACTCACCATCTAGAAAAATCTCCATTCACTGGTCTGGTGCAGTGGCAAAAGAGTTTGCTCTGTAAGACAAGAAAGTCATCTGTGAAAACTTGAAATCTTATGCCTGCCCACAATAGTAAGAGATCCCACATGAACTGGAAACATAGTGAGGAAACTCCATGCTGAGTATTAACATAAAAATTATTATCAAAATGACAAAATAATACTAATTTAATGGCTCTATCATTGACAGGCCCTCATTGAAAGAAATACTAAATAAAGGCTGAACTTTGGAAAGAAGAAAAATTGGACCTAGAAAGACCTAGAAGGAGAATGAAATCATGAGGAAAAAAAGGAAGTAAATCTAAATAAAATGACTATAAAAGCAAAACTGTAACAATAATAACTAAAAGAGTGTTAAGGTAGTTAAAAACAAGGTAGAACTAAGATATATAATCAGAATAATATGGCAAAGTGAGATTGGGAAAGTGGATTTAAAACTTCCCAATGGCACACAATTCTAGGATAGACAAATCTGATGGTTAAACTTCATTATATGAAATACACTTTTTAACTCTCTCCACAACTTCACAATAATTTCCTTCTTAAATTTTTGTCAGTTGATTCTTTTCTGTCTAGATTTCATGACTGACTTTAGTACAGACTTAAATACTTTAGAAATTTATAAAGGTTGTAAACAAGAGCTGAGATTTCAATTCAAAATGTAAATGAAATTCTACCAGTTCATTTAATGGAATAAATGCACTAGTAAAAAAAAGTTAATGATACAGGAACTAACTATATAATAGAAGGCTCAAAAATTAAATCCAGTTCTTTAGAGATATTGAAAAAATGCTGGTTATATTGCTCAGGAAGAAGAAAAGAAACAAATAGTGTTAGAAACACAGGAAGGTCATGACTGTGATATAAGTTAAATAAACCATAAGAGGATATCTTGAAAACATTTATGCCAACAGATCTTAACATTTAGATGAAATGGAAAATTTTCTAGAGTTGGCTGGAAAATTATTAGAAAACCCTAATATCTTCAAAAAATTCAAAGGATTAATAAAAATCTACTCCTCAAACCACCACACTCAGCTTTACCAGAGTGCCAAGGAAGTGAAAGCATCTGTGTTATCCAACTGTTCCAGAAAATAAAACAAGAGAAAAAGATCCCCACCTGCCTCTATGGGCCTGGTAAATAACCTTGATGCAGAAAACGACAAGGACAGCCCAAGAAAGGGAAATTATAGGTCAGTCTCACATGTGAATGTAGATACAAAAAAAATCCTGCATAAGTTATGGTCAAATCAAAATAGCATTTGCAAAAAAACATGTACATAGCCAAGAAGCATTTATCTCAGGAATGCAAAACTGCTAGTGACCCTATGGATTGACAGTGGTCTGGTGTTTCCATTACTATCTAGGATCTAAAGGAAAAAATCCCAAAGGAAGTTCTTAAAGCCTCTTAAGGGAAATCTAGGAAACACTAATGAAGTTTTAAAATTCGAGGTTAGCAAATTCTTTCCAGTTTTACTAGCCAGTGACTGACGACTCCCAATTGTATTTCAATTGTATTTCATTTTGCAAATGTTGTTAGTGCTGTGAATGAGCAGAACCAAATCACAGCATGGCATAGATGGAGCAAATCTGAGAGATTGTGTAGTTGAACCTATCATTTTAGACCTAAGACACATAGAAGTGAAATCATATGCCCAAGGTTACACAGTTCATCAGAGACAGATTCAGTCTGATGACCTAGGTAAACTTTTGACTCTGTACACCAATGCCAAGGGTGCCCCACAATGCTGATTCATAGATATGGATAATTCCATCTCTGACTATGTGATGGGTTAACTTGTTAGACAAATTCTCTCATCTGGAACAAGTAGAAAGGTTAAAGATGATGTATACATATGTGTGTATGTGTGTGTGTGTGTGTGTGTATGCATATATGTAGGTAGGTACATGCATGCGCACATATATCTGTATATCAGAGTAAATGTAAATGTAAATATCATGGTACAGTCAAGTCAGCCCAGAAGATAGTTAGGGCTTGGGGCACCTTGATCCTGGAGAGAAAATAAGCATCTGAATGGAGGTAAGCCCAATTTTCCTCCAAGAACTTGCCAATTTGTTAAGAGCCTGAGGCTGAGAGATTGGGAAGCTGGGTAGAACTTTGGGAAGACAAAAAATTAGAATTCAAGGCCCTCTGTGAGTGATAGGTCATGGTAAACACCCCAAGCTATCACTTGGATTCATTTTAGACACCTGAAGGACTACACATAAGAACTATGAGTTAGCAGAATATATCCAGCCCTTGCGATGAAAATCAGCTAAATTCCCTACCTAACTGCCATCCAGAAGCAGAGTAAATTATCTCTGGAAGAAAATAACATCAGTCTGAGCCTTGAATTGTTTTCATACACACTGTCTGGAGTTTAATAAAAATTTCTCAAACATAATTAGGAAAAAAAGAGAAACAATGAAAAACTGAGGGGAAAAATTAGCAACAAACCTACAGGTGATCCAGACATTGGAGTTATTCAACATAGACATTTAAATAACAAATTAGCAAGTTCAAGAAAATAATGATGAGGACTTTCACCAGGCAACTATAGTGCATATAATTTAAAAATCACTTGGAAATTCTAGAACTTAACAATATAGCAAATTAAGAAATTAATTAAATTAAGAAATAGAGAGATGGACTCAACCACAAATTAAACACAGCCAAGAAAAAGATTAGTGAACTGGAAGTGAAGCCAGTAGAAACATATCCACATTCAAGTACAGAAAAATAGATGGAAAGCACACACACCAAGAAACATGAACATAGGAGACATAACTGCTTGAGGTGGGCCACTGTCAGAGTATTTCAAGATTGTTCACCAAAGCTACATCTCAAGTCGGAGATGGGCCTTGGGCATGTGGCACCAGCACTGAAGCATGCACTACAAAATACAATGGCACCCTTATCCTCCAATTAAAGCAAAAGGATTATCCAAGTAGATTAAAAAACAACCACCATATGCTACTTACAAAAGAAACATCTTAAAAATAGGATGCTGAAAATGGAAGTCAAAAGATAGAAAAAAGATATATTCTAGTCCTATAAAGGAACACCCTTTTATAAAAAAAAAAATCAAAGACTCCATCCATTTAGGAAGATGCAATCATTCTAAATGTGTGTAGATTTAAAATGCATGAAGCCAAAATGATAGAAATGAAGCTAATAAGGGCAAAATTAACTTATTCATTGAGGAACTTCGGCATATTCACATAGAAAGAGTATGTACTGTGATTAAAATAGAGAAGGAAATTGTCCCCAAGGTGTGAAAACGAGGGTACAAGACATCTCTAATGGTGCTTGGAATTTCACATATCAGGATACGTTACTTAAAGAACTTTTAGTCTTCGGCTTTATACCTGATCAGAGAACCTTGTTGTAAGTGAGGACATCATGGGCTGGGGGATGGAAGTGAAGCAAGCTCAGGGAAGGGGACACAATAGATTCGTTTTATACTTTCCCCAGATTTCAGCCATTCTAGTATATACCTGGTGTCTACACGGCCAGTTGTTTTCCCCTCTACATATAAGACAAATGATTGCACATGGCTTAGCTGTCATTTCCAGCTTCTTACAAACTCAGATACATGCCTACCCTTGTCTTGTTCCTTCCTAACATCAGATAGAATGATTATTCTCTGCTGTCTTACTTAGAAGTGGTCAGGTTATGGAATTAAAATGTACACTGTTTCCACTCCATAAGGCAGCATCAAACAATGACATCTAATTTCCTATGGCCATGTTCCCTAATTGTCTTATAAAACTGAAATATTAAAAAAATATTTCTGACATGCATATACACAAATACTATATGAAAATTCACATTACGGGTATGCGTGTATTGTGCTAATTCAGATTTGGGGGACTTTTTGTAAAATGCCACTTCTCTCTACCTCCTTCAAAGCTGCAGTTAGCCTGAGCCTTTCATCACTCCCGTCCAGTGTGACTGGCGCTGGTCTGTAGGAATCATAAGTTGTCAAGAGATACCATAAGCTCTGAGGCAGAATGAATTATTTTATCATGTCCCTTTTCTTGGACATTCCATATCAAGGGATGTAGTGGCTTTAAACCCAGGTAAGGGACAGCCCTGCATCCTCCCTCAGCGACACAGGAGCTCCTGTCTGCCTGTCTGTCTGCATCACCTCTGGAATGGATTGTGTCCAGCTGTTAAGAGTTTCGTTCTTAAAGCACAAAAGTCTTGAATGTAGATCCAGACTCTGTACTATACGGGATGACAGGTAGTTGTTACTATTCAGAGACTTATTTGGAAGGAGCTGTAGGTGGCCCTCCCAGGAGGGAATTTATACCAAAAGAGAAGAGATGTTTGGGGTCTGTTTGAGGGATGTTGTCATGCAAGGGGATGGGTGATTCTGGCTACAGTGTGGTGTCCATCATGACATTTTCGAATCTCAGGAGGAGCAGTAGAATGAGAGACATTCTACTGCATAAAGCAGAACAAGGGCCCTAAGGTGCTGCGAGCAGAAGTCAGCACCACTGTGTGGTAGCCCACATAGTACCCATCAGGCATGGCACATGGCATCGTAGGCACCGTCCACACGCAGCCTTAGCATTGGCACGAGTTGTGGACGTGGCGACAAGCTACGGGAGATGAGGGAGTGTGTAATTCCGGAGCTCTGGGTCACATCCACAGCTGATGTGCCACAGCAGCTGGAGCAGGAGAAATTAGGTGTACAGATGCACGAGCTGGGAGTTACACGAAGTGGGCAGAAGAATAAGACCTTTACTTCCTCCGACTCTTCCAGGCTATGACTCTCCTTCCTTCCAACTCATGTATACCCTCCAAATTCTTCAGTTCAAGAGCATGGTAAACTCTTAACCACGTTTTTCCATTAAAATTGACCTTCACTTTGAGGGCCCTATTAATCTCATATTGAGAGCATAGATATGCTCATCATCTTTATATGATCTTTGTTTTCTCTTCACAAATACTTGAAATTCTCATAGAAGACCAGCATGCCAGCTCAGTTACTTGACTATTTCTCCAGGAGACCAAAGAGATAATGAGTGAGATATTTATTACTTTCTCTTTTGCCTCAATGCCTCACTCCCATTCCAAAAGCTGGATCGTCCTGCCGACTTCAGGTCATGGATTCCAACAGTAAAATATGTGTATGTCAAGTCACCTTATAAATATAGGGGTTTGTTTTTGTTTTTGTTTTTTTTTTTTTTTTGGTCTAAAAGCTATTTGTTGGCTGTAAGCTGTATATAGATGATTGTCTTTATTATCTTCCCCTGAGGGATTCTCTTTGCTTTTGAGCTTTCAACTATGGAAGAATTGAAAATCTTGTTACCAGTTTAGAGGAGAATTATCAAATTAACAACTTCCAAACAAGACTTCTGAGGAAATTTGGAGAGTTTAATCAGTTTAAGATTGGGGTGAAAACTGGTAACATGGTTCTTATATTTGAGCTTACAAGGAGCATTAATGTTTCTGCTCAGACTCTCACTCCCCCACACAATGGCTAGAATAGAATAGAAATGAGGCCCCAAAGAAGCATGGAATGGGGGTTTGCCTCTTTATTCTGAGTCCTGTGTAGCCTCTGGTGGTCCCTTAACCTTTCCATTTATTTTATTTTATTTATTTATTCATGAGAGACACAGAGAGAAAGGCAGAGACATAGGCAGAGGGAGAAGCAGGCTCCCTGCGGGGAGCGATCCCAAGACTGCAGGATCACACCCAGAGCTGAAGGCAGATGCTCAACCACTGAGCCCACCCAGGTGCCCTAACTTTTAACCTTTATTCAACTGTGAAAAGAAGAAGCTCATGGCTCCATTTTACAGTTGTTGTGAGGAGGAAATGAGGTCACTCACTTAAAATGAGCAGCTTGCATTTGCGGGTGAGGCGCTGTCCCAAATGCTGCATATGTTACCTTATTCATAATGACGGCATGTGAGACATGCTGTGTCCATCATTTGGCAGGTAAGAAAAGGGAGGTACAAAGATGACCTCTGTTTGCAAGTCTGCATTCTTAACCACTCTTTGCATTTAGAACATCGACTGGAACACAATAAAGTCTCACTCGAAGTGAACTAGAAATACTATAATGCCTTAGTTTTCCTTTATTCCACGTCTTCTCAAGAGTGTCTTTGGAAATTCTTACGGAAACTGAATGAGTGGTGTTAGAAATCACCTCGTGCATGCAATGAGCGTAGGAATGCATTTAAAAGGAAGTTATATAATAATTACCAAATGCAATGCATTCAGAAGTGATTGTGAAAATACCGCCTTGTGATTATGATGGAGTAATTGAGAGGTGCTGCTGAGGGAAAGACATTTCTTTCCTTTGCTCCTGAAAACCTAAGAATATTTATTTATCTATTTATTTGTTTGCTCGTTTATTGGCAGATGGGGGGCGTTATTGTTCAAATGTGTGATACTTAATTTTGGAGTTGAAAGGGTGATGCCACTCATACAATTATATCAGGCTTTAGAAGTAAATTTCCTATTGTCAGACACCCAAATTAACTGGCATAAATATATGACAAATTGCAAAACAGTTGATTAAACCAGTTGCCAAATAGAACTCCATTCAGATAATAACCCAGTGTTCAACACATTTTAGCACAGACTATTTGAAATGTCTTTATTTAGCAAAATCAGAGATCGAGATTGTTATCCTACATTTATCTTCTCGAAGATAATGTGATCATAATAATAATAATGTGATGAGCTTTGGAAATGAAAAGCTTCTGGGCTCAGTTCACTAGAAAGTGTGCTTATTTTTGCCAGTGAATAATGTGATTAGACAGTAGAAAAGATGGTGGGCTATCAATATTTTTCATAAAGATTCCTAATGTTGCAGATGATGACCACAAAAGTCAACTGATATTCTGAAGGCTACACAGCAAAGGCATGTCAGGATCCAGGACTGCTGCCTTGCTAGGTCTTGTTTTTCCTATAATAATAAATTTCTTCTTATTTTTTGGATTCCTCATGCTTGATAAGTCCATAATTCCTTGGATATATACCCCAGTAGAGGTAGTTTTTGGGCTTCAGGCTGAAGGCACTTTTTTCCCAAACGAGGGCAGGCATAAAGGAGGAAGGAGAGGGTGGTCTCCCTCCTTCTGCGCATTATCAGTGGCCTGCTCCCCTCTGCTATGTGGCTGATTCACCACTCAGATTGATTTTCATGACATCCTCCTGCTATGTGAACTGATGTAATGATAATCTTCGCTTAAAATGGTCCTGATTTAATGTAAGCTAAGTGACATCATTAGAAATAATGATAACATTTCCCTCTTCTTTCCAACAATTGCTATATTTGCTAGCTCTTTCCAAAAATGTTAAATAATACCATGAAAGTGAACATTCCAATCTTATTCTGGATTTCATGCCATCATGAAATATGTATTGTTCCTCCCCAGCCTTGGACTAATATAGTGGAAACTGGGTCTCAATCTCAGAACTCTTTCTGCAGAGCATATATGCTGCTAATACACCACACCTCTAGCCCAACAGATACCCCATGGCTACTGCCAACTGGTAGGAATGAACAAAGGTGGAGAAAACCATTTGTCATTCATACTCTAGAGTTTTACCATGCATGGAAAGTGCTCTCCCTTTATTCCATTTACTTATGGATTTCTTCTATTTTTATATATTTTTCTTTTTTAAAACAGGCTTCCATATATACAACATTTTCCAAAGTGATTATGTGCTTTGTGTCTGTTTGGCTATTATTACCATGGATTATATTAATTTCAAAATGTTAAATCATCCTTCAGTCTCTGGCTGAACTATTTCTTGGCCATGGTGTATATACTCTTATATTTGTTAATTTTAATTAGAGTTTTAGTTTCTATATTGGCAAGTGACATTTACCGTCAGTGTTGTGCAACTTATTCTAAAACCATTTTTTAGTGTCAAGGCTTTGCTACCTTACTAACATCATTTGAGGAATTTCCATCTCGCTATATTCTGGAATTATATAATATGTATCTGTTTTTTACAGGGTCAACAGGGTTGCCTATAAAACCATCTGGGCTGAGTGATTCTTGGAATGTATTTTCAATTTGTCATGAATATCGATATATTTTCTTTTTTGGTTAGATTTGGTCATTTACATTTTTTAGAAAATTATTCATTTTATCTACATCTTTAAATTTAGTTTCAAAGAATACCTAGTATTCACTATTAGCTGTTATAGTCTCTTGTCTATACTCTCTATTCAAATTGTGAATATTGAATATTTGAATTTTTTAATAATTCTTACGCATGTTAGAATTGCCTATTTCATTGGTCTTAACAAAGGAACAATTGTTGCATTAATTTATTAATTCTATGGGTCTTATTTATTTAGATGGAGTTTTTAAAAAATTGCTCAACTCCTATTATGTTTCTAGAAAATATTTTTCTATTGATTTCAAGTGTTTTCCATATTTCAATGCTTTTTCTTTAATTTTTATTTATTTATGATAGTCACACACACAGAGAGAGAGAGAGAGAGAGAGAGGCAGAGACATAGGCAGAGGGAGAAGCAGGCCCCATGCAACGGGAGCCTGACGTAGGATTTGATCCTGGGTCTCCAGGATCGTGCCCTGGGCTAAAGGCAGGTGCTAAACCGCTGCGCCACCCAGGGATCCCTGTTTTCCATATTTCAATAGACTTTTATTACTTTTACTCATTTTATTTCTAACATTCATAACTCTTGTTCTTTATCACTATAACAAAGCTCTTTATTCAAACTTTTTCTTTCATTCTCTTATATTAACATAGAAATATGTTCTTTTTGTGTTAATGCTATTGCCTATTATCACACACTATTAATTTAAAATTTTTTCTGTTATTTTATTTTATGTATATTGTAAATATCAGCAAAGAAAGCTTTTAGCCAGAAATCAGAACTAATTATAGCTTAAACAAATTAGTATAGTATCTTTTGCTCTTCTATTTTGTTTTGTTTTGCCTTTTAAGACCTCTGAGGTCACAAGTTCTTTTCATAGGGTCATCCATCTTTAGCATGTTACTTTGTTGCCTTATGTTCTCAAGGTGGACACTGCAGCTCTAGACATCACAACAACTTCCCAGCCAAGACAAACAGGAACAAATGTCACCAGCTATGTTAGTTCCTTTCATCTGAAAAGTAAAAACTTCCCCAGACACCCCACACTTCCATATCATTGACTAGAACTGTATGACATGACCAACCTAGCTGCAAGAGAGGCTGGAAAGTAAGTATTTATCTCTTCTAGAGTCTCTAATAGAAGATGAAGAAGAAGAATGAGTTGGATATATCTGGCTAATTAACCAACTAACTCTTACCTGCTGCAATATGTCTATTGAAAATAAAAACTGTGATTTTTTTAACCCAATCTGAAATGTGACTTTTAGATTTATTATCATAATTGATTTTAATCCTTTCATTATGCTTCTCCCCTTTTTAACCTTTTAGTATCATGTAGAAGATAATTTTATTACTTTTCCTCCTCTTTTAAAATTTCTATTAATTGTCAGTGTCTGGTTAAAAAGATTTTTAACCTATGTTTTTATGATAATATTAAAAAATTGAATTATATCTTCAATAGCCCATTACTTCAGAGAAGTAATTATTAATTCCCAACTTTCCATTTTGTCATACTTAATCACACTCCTACTACCTGACCTATGTGAATATTTGAGATTTAAATCGGAATATAATAATCTGTATTATGTAGTTCATTGGTTTTCAGCATATTCACAGAGCTGTGTACCCATGACCACAATCTGTTTTAGAACACATTCATGACTCTAAAAGGAAATGTAAAAAATGCATTACATTATTAGTTCTTCCCTTATATTTTTTGATATTTTCATTGTTTTTTGCTAGATTTTTAAAATATTCTTTAGGCTTATTTCTAACTTACCTAATTGCAATATTTAAACCCACTGTTTCATAACCTTTGTTGGCCGGAGAGTGAACTCAGCAATGTGTAAGAGAAAACTTAAATAAAATTTGCTTAAACAAGACAGCTACTTGTGTTTTGTGTAACAAGAAGTCTAAAGATAGGTGAATCAGAATTGGTACAGCAGCTTCACAATATCATTGGCTATGCCGGATCTTTTATGCTATCCCTGGGATATGGACTTTTTTCTCTTGTTCACAAGATGACTTCATTGGGTGCAGCAGATAAGAAGGAAGGGACCTAGGAAAGAAGGCTGCCTGTGTATCAGGAGAGTAATACCTTCACAGAAGCACTGAGCACACTCCACTTACATCTCATTGGCCACATCTATGCCCAGTCAACTTCCACACACATCCCACTACCAGGGACACTTGTGGCTTTTAGATGGACAATGTGAATACAATTGGGGTTCTACTAGTAAATTAGAAAGGGAAAAACAATATTGGATAGGCAACACTCTTACCACATTCTCCTTTTTTGACCCTTTCCTAAGTTAGTTGAAATGTTCCATCAATGAATATTTTTTTAAAAGTACATTTTAAAATTTCCTCTGTATCTGGAACTATAGTTGCATGCTTTCACGTGTAAAAACCCAACTTTACCTCAAATCATTAGATTTCCCACTCAAAACCCTATATTTATTTTCTAAAGCTTCATTGAGTCATATCTTATGTTGCATAAAATTCCTGCATTTAAAGTGTGTAGTATAGTGATTTTTAGTGTATTCATGAAACTGTGCATCGATTGCTACAACAGTCTATTTTAGAACATGTCCATGACCTCAAAAGGAAACTCCATTCACATTAGCAGTCACTCTCCATTCTTTTCCTCTTCCTAGTGCCTGGAAACCATGACCCACTTTCTGTCTCTATGTATCTGCGTATGCTAAGAAATTTCATGTAGATGGAATTAGGCAATACACGGCCTTTGCAACTGACTTCTTTCACTTAGCACAATGTTTTCAACTCTCATCCATGTTGTAGCATGTATAAGTACTTCATTCATTTTGTTGCTGAATAATATCCCATTATTTGGATATACTACCTTTTATTTATCTATCTCATATAATTACCATACAATTGATGGATTTTGACCTGTGTCCACTTTGAGGCTATTATGAACCTTCATGTGCAAACTTTGTGTGAATATGCTTCTGTTTTTATTAGGAATATACATAGCTAGGAGTGGAATTATTGGGTATTAGGATAACTTTATGTTTAACTTTTATAGAAAGTTTCAAACTGTTTTTGCAAGGAGGCTGCACCATTTCACATTCTCACCAGCAGAATAAGAGAGTTCTAATTCCTCCACATTCTTGTCAATACTTGTTACTGGCTGTCTTTTTTATTATAGCCATCTTGGCAGGTATCAAGAGGTATCTCATTGTAGTTTTACATTGCATTTCCTTTTCTTTTAAAAATGTTATTTATTTATTTACAAGAGACACAGAGAGAGAGGCAGAGACATAGGCAGAGGGGAAAGCAGGCTCCCTCTGGGGAGCCTGATGCAAGACTCGATCCCAGGACCCTGGGATCTTGCCCTGAGCCAAAGGCAGATGGTCAACCACTGAGCCACCCAGGGGCCCTTACATTGCATTTCCCTAGTGAATAGCAATGTTGAGTATCTCTTTGTGTATTTACTGGACATTTATATCTCTTCTTTGGAGAAATGCCAATTCAGAGCCTTTGCTCATTTTTGATTTGGTTATTTGTATTTTTATTGTTGAGTTGAGTTGTATATGGTATATACATTCTGGATAAAAATCTCTTGTCAGATACATTATTAGAAGATATTTTATCCCATTCTATGGGTTGTCTTTTAAATTTCTTGCTAGTGTCATCTGATGCACAGAAGTTCATAGTTTTGATGAAATCTACTTTGTCTTTTTTGCTTTGTCACTTAAGCATTTGGTGTTGAAAGTAAGAGACCACTGTCTAACCTAACGTGGTATGATCTACCTTCATGTTTTCTTCTAAGAGTTTTATAACTTTAGCTCTTACACTGAAGTTATGATCCTCTTGAGTTAATTTTTGTTTATGGTATGAGGTAGGGGTCCAAATTCATTCCCTTGCATGAGGATATCCAATTGTTCCAGCACCATTTGTTGAAAGGACTAATCTTTCCCCATTACATTGTCTTGCACCTTTCTCGAAAATCAGTTGACCATAAATGGGAGGGTCCATTTCTAGATTCTCAATTCTGTTCCATTGTTATGGAATATGTCTATATGTCTATTGTTATATTATTACCATATCATCTTGATTTCTAGAGTTCTATAATAGAGTTCTAAAAATCACTGAGTCTCTCGACTTTATTCCTCTTTTTCAAAAATCGCTATTTCTAGGTTTCTTCATGCTTGTGTCTCTGACTGAAGTGCTTTGTTTAGAGAGACATTTCTCAGATTGCAGTGTACCACCATTGGCCCTCTACTAGTTCCATTTTCTGTTGTGGTGTTTTCTGGAGTTTTCAGCCCTGTATGGATATGGGAAGATGAGACAGAGAAAAGATCAGGGGTTTATCCTTTAGCCATCTTCCAGAGGACTTTGAAAGCACAGAAGAGGAGTAGATGTCTCATTCTTTCACAGATATAAGCTCACAGTGCCAGATCAGGGGAAAGATTTGGGAAAGCATACACACATCTTTTTTCTTCCTCTTTGCTCATGATCTCATATGCTTTCATAAAGTCTCCTTTAACAAAACCTGAGTATCAGATTCCTTTCAACCCCATTCCGCCTTCTGTATAACTAATATTTAACCAAAACTCCCAGTATGACTATTAGAGTTTGTTCATGGCCAGCATCTGTCTTGGTTGGTTTATGCTCATATATGAATAATAATATTTTGAATAATACCCTGCTCATCACACATGTCAATTACCCAGATACCAAGATGTGAATACCTTTCAGGCTAAGCTTTGCTGCTGTTATGAATGTTCGTCTAAGCTGTGCTTTAGAACTGCAAACCAGGTGCCACTTGGCTTTGGAGGTCTCCATTGGATGGATATGAAATCATGGTGTAGCTGCAGTTTCTGACTGCAGTGAGTAATTTCATTCATAATCATTTTGATTTTCCCTCTGCGTAAATTTTCCCTGAGAGGAGGTTAGGCTCATTGGGAGGAGAATTCATTCTCTCAAGTCATTAAGGTTCCAGTTGGTGCTCTGCAGCTATAATTAATTAAACTATACTCAACTTCCCTAAAAATGAAATTCTCTATATCCCCAGTGAATTTGAGATTCACACTGCATAGACTGAGGCATGAACACACCAAAACCTGAGTTTTTCTTGAGGCCTATCTTACCTTTTTTTTTTTTTTTTTTTTTGCCTCCCAGTCTGCCTTCATGAAGGTATCTTGTAAGTAGGGGCATGATGGAGAAGGTGATGTTTCATTTCTACTCTTGTACTCTTGTAGACTTTTTTAGTGAATCTAAATGTCTTATCCAGTAATAATATCTGAGAAGAGGGTGATAGACAGTAAAAAGGAGGAAGTATTCTTTATTTTAATTAAAATGCTAACATAAGGCATGATCATTGAGTGATTGCATTACAAAGCAGCTACTTGTTCTGCCATAGTTAAGTGTGATTTGATGCGTCCATTATGAGCCTCTATTCTCAGGGGTTTATATCTTGGCCAAAATAGTCCCTCCAGGCTGAAACTTGGCAGACAACTCAGCCTAATTACAGTCATTTTCCTTTTTGGATTAAGAAAATGGAATTATTACAGTGCTTTAAGCCCACCCATCCCCATATTTTCAAAGGTCTGTATTTATATCCACTTAAATTGTGGGCTTTGATCCTTTCAAATAAGATGGTAACTTAGCAAGAACCAAAGGAGTTCTTAGTACCTGTGAGCAACTTGATCCAGGCATTTCACAGAGAGGGACTCATCCTTCTGTAGCCAGGAGTCCAGGAAATCACTGCATTAGTAACAGGGCTTGTGGGGATGTCAAGAAGGCCGGTGCTGTGGGGTTTGCTACCTTCAGTAAATAGGTAAGGTGCATTCTCTATTCCCAAGTCATGAGTCTGCAGCCCCATCACAACTCTCTCTTGATTTTGAGCTACCCTATTGTCCTACCACACATCTGACCTCCATATTCCTCACTCATCTTTATCCATCAATAGGAGTGGACAAAATTCAAGGGGGTTAGCGGTGATTAGTGAGTTCTAAGACATAATAATAGAAATCCTGGGTCAGGAAATCTTCTCTGCAGGAGTCACTTGTGTTGTAATCTTGGAGACCTCAGGGTTCAATGGCTTTACCAGCCTCCAAAGGGCCAGGTAGGTGATTTATTTGCTTCTGTGAATTATCACTGCATTATTTTTGCCACAGTTATTTAACACATTGATCACCATGGATAGTATTAAAATTTTCATCATTTCTTAGGTGCAATAAGTGAAATTTGACTTAAAATTCTATATCTTACCTGTTATATCCCCCCTGAACTTTTTTCTCTAACTTGAAGCATGTCATGTCCTCTTTGAAATACTTCCACTTAAAGTGAAAGTTTTGTAGCTTCCCTGACAAAAACCACAACCTACAATTTGCAAACTTTTGTGAAGAAATCAGTGTGGTTTCTGCAATTTACAGCTTGGAATTCCCTGGGTTCTTGCTTGTAAATCTATCTAGATATATGCCATGAATATGTAACATGCAGACTGATGCTGAATGTAGCACTGTGATATAAATAGGCTTCTTGGGCTTTTCAGAAAAGCAACAGGAGTTAAAAAAAAAATTCAACTCCATTTTCTGCACTGTGCAGCCCATTAAAGAGACTGTGGAATCAAAATGCTGAAGATGTGAGACAGAAAATGTTGCTGAATCAGTCCCTTCGAAGAGGCTGGCATGAATGAGTCACGTGGTGTGGAGGGAGAAGCAGCTTGGGCACACTTGTAGCTGTCAAAGGTTTCATTTACTCGGAAGGTTTGGTATTTGTGTGAGTGCAGTGAGCAAATAAGTTATGTCAATGATACATACAAACGAAGTTACAGCAATTAAATTAAAAACTAAAAAGGTTTTGAATGTTAAAACCGAAAACATTTTAATTGAACATAATTCTATGGAAGACTATTAAATTACCACCTTGGAACAGAAGCACAAACAATGTGATAATGAGCTATGGAACCAAAATTTAGAACAGATAAGCTGAAAAAATTACAGGTACCCTAGTGTAGGAAATGCACAGTGCTGATGATATGAAAATATGAATTATTTATACCTTTTTTAAATGTAGAATGTAAATTTGCTTGGAATTAATTTCTGTTGGGAAATCACTACACAGTAAACATGGCTGTCTCTTAGGGTAATATTTTTCCTCCTAAATGTTATTATTATTATTTTATTATTGTTGTTGTATTGGGAAGAAGATGAAAAAATACTCAAGATTGAAACGGCCAAGTTATGGTTACACTGGAAAACCAAATCTTTTATTTCTGGGCAACATTGAATGTGGGCAGTCACGATGTAAATTATCCTACACTTTTCAACAAAGGATAGCCAAACTGAGTGCTATGGACTGAATTGTTTTCCCCAACATATTCATGCTGAAGCCCTAACCTGCAGTGTGATCATATTTAGAGATGGGGTCTTTGGAAAGTAATTGAGGGTAAATGGGGGCATAAAGGCATGGCCCTAACCCAATAGGACAGCTGTCCTTATGAAAGAGGAGGATCTCTGTGTAGCAAAGGTCATATGAAATGGAGCAAGAAAGTAGCCAACTCCGAACCAGAAAGCTAGCCTTTTCCAGGAATAGAACTGATCAGCACTTTGATCTCAGACCTCCAGCCTCCTGAACTATGAGAGATAAATTCCTGTTGTCTAAGCCACCCAGTCTGTGGTGCTTTGTTATGGGATCATGGGCAGACTAAGACACTAGGTCAGTAGAATGCACATTTAAATTTAATTTGAAGGCATTTTTATATTTACTAATGTTCACCCACTGAAGACCATAAAGCCTGTTGCGTTTGCGGCCCTCTGAACTGTGGGCGTATGGATGCCTGGGTGTACCGCCCCTCAATTACTTCTGCTTATCGATTCGTTGAATGTATATTGTTGTTTCTTCAGAACTGGGAAGTCAATCTGTAACCACTTTAAAAATTGTTGAGATAGTTTACATTCTTTTTTCCTATTAAATCTTTAAAGTCTGGTGTGTATTTACATGTTCAGCCCATCTTCATTTAGACTGAGCATATTTCAAGTGCTTATAGCCACATGTGGCTAGCCGCTGTCAGGCTGGACAGTACAAATTTGGATTGGTTCAAATTAGTTAGTCTTATACACAAGTAACGTGGAATAAGTCTAACATACCTATAAGAGCATATTCAAATGATCAGCCAATAAATTCTTGGATCTTCTTAAATATGTATATGGAATCATCTCAACTATAGTCCATGACTAAAGGGAGAAAGAAAATATATTATTTGTGATTATCTAAGAGACATAGATATGGGACGACTGGTTGTGGCCTTGGATACTGGGCTCTGTCTTGGCTAACCTCTTCCTCCTTGACTAACCTTCCAGGAAACCTCAGGAGCTCCTCACCCCAGTGCACTTCACAGGTGGGGAAATGGAATCCAGGAAAGGAAAGCAATTGGTTTGACCAGATTATACAGTTAATCAGTAGTAGAACTAAGCCTTAGACTCCGGTCTCCCGGCTCTCTAATCCATTAATCTTTAATAAATAATGGCATTTCAGAATTGATGCCAAATGGCTTTGTAACCCTTACCAAAATATCTGTACTTCAGAACATACATAAGTCATATAAATCACATCCGGGGTGCTGAAATGGAGGAGGAGGGAAGGGATCTATATGAATGAGTTTTGTTAATTAACATAAATATGTACTAATTTATCTCAGCTTCTCGGAGTATTTTTATGCTTTCTTGCCATTCATTTCTCTTCTTGATTCTGGTTAACTGAAGGCCATGTTCTGGAGTTCTTTGGGCCAGATGGACTAGCTGTGAGGTGTGGGCTTATTAGTTCTCACACATATAAATGACTCAGTTTCCTCAACCTCTAAAACAAGAAGAAAAGAAATACTTCTCTAATAATGTGACTGGAGGGATTTAGTAAAATAAGATATTAAAAAACAATAGAATCTGGTATATAATAGCATTTAATATATGTCAGTTGTTATAGATGGATTAAATTGCCACATAAGCGAGTTTCAAATGATGATGTTTATTACTTCTTTTGCTCTTCTAGTAAGAGATTGCTTCTGGCTGGAACATCTTCCCATCTTTCCTTTGGGAGTGTTCATGGGAGGTAAATGTAATGGGGGTCAGGTTCTAGAGGCCAAAATGTAATGGGTGCTTTCTTTCATATTCTCACTGAGGACACTAAAAGCCAAATACTCCCTAAGAGCAAGAGGAGAGTATGTGGGTGCCCTTGTCATTAGTGAGGCATTTACTGGTTACTAGGAGCCAGGCAGACTTATGTGGTGTCTGCCCAGTTCTCTCTGAATCTCTGCTGCCCATCTCTCCCTACTCCCCTGCCTTAACTTTACCTGGACCTTCTTCCCATGAGCACCCCTTGTTTCTTCCACATTGAACATCTTACACCTCTACCAACTCATCAACCCCTTATCTATGCTGTGTCTTTGCTCCTAACTTTCCCTCTGCCTAGAACATTCTTACAACCTCCACGCCTCCAGCCCAACATCTGTCTTCACCTTTTCCTGGCAATGTACAACCCCATCACCAGCTCTTCCTCAAATTCTGAATGCTCCTGGGCTCCTCCGGCATTTTGTTTTGACCTGTTGTGTAACCATAAGATGTGTGTTTTGTCTCTGTTTCCCACCAACCCTGGGCTCCTTCTGGACAGGGAGTTTTGTCTGTCTTCCCCCACCTTACTCACTCCCCTTTCCAGCTCCTAGCACATGGCCTGGTGCATAGTAAGGGCCTATGCCGACCAGCTAGATAAATGGATTAAGGACCCTGCCCACAGCCGACCTCTATTCATGCCATTGTAGCCCTAGAGCTCTTTCCCTTCTTTGCTGAGTCTGGAGCTCAATTAGGCTTCTAAATGTAAATTCTGTCTTTTAATTATGAACCGTAGAAAAATATATGTGTGAATGTGGGTATATTTTTAACCTTGAGTGGCTGCATTCTTTTTACCTTTGCCTGTTTTGGAAATCCTTGCTTTCCCTGTGATCACGCCTCTCTCTCAATAAATGGACATGAAAGCGAAGACGTGAATATTTTTATCTGACATTATTTTGGAGCATTGCTTTCCTGTTTGCTGCTGTTTCCTTTTCATGGACCATTAGCAGCTTCCAAAGGCAATATCCTTTCACTGTCACACTATGCCATGGGGGGCCATTTCAACAACTTCAGACTAGGGCATTAAGTGCAATTCTGGATGAGAGTCAGCACATAACCAAATAAAAATAATAAAAGGAAAGCTTGTAGGAGCCATTTGGAACGCTGTCCCGCGCTGAATTCATTTGCAGCCTCGCAGAAACCTACCCATCACCGGTGATCAGCCCCAAGCCCGACCGTACCTTATTTAATTGTAAAGTATTTCATATCCTCAGAAACAGCCCTGCTCGTTTGCTTTTCCTTTTTTGGAGATTGTCTTAGTGGAATGCTGAGATTCTAATCAGTAGGAGAAGAAGAAAATGCAGGTTTTGATTTTAGAAAAAAAAAAAGGTGCATTTCTTACAGCTTCTCTCTCTTTCTTAAAATGAGCATTTAGGAGGCCTCTTTGGAAATTCTTCTAAAATAGGTGCTTAGCACAGGAGAGAAAGAGACACAAAAGCAAGGCGAATTAAGCTCAAATGCCTAATTCAGCATGAGCCACTGCCACCCACATGGATGGTCTTCACGTGGATGGCAGTTGCAGAGATGAACTGGGGAAAACCAAGCATGGGAATTGGTTTCCAGGCCAGTGTCCCTGATGGTCAACCCACTTGAGAGTGTCCTGAACCTGAATTCGGGAAAGCCTCAGGTCTAGCCAACCCAGGGAAGTTCAGCCTTCATCAGTGTGTCCCTAACTTTCCTGACTTTAGGGCCCCTCGGGGAGGCCGGTTGTTAAAGGTACTGTTTCCCAGAGACCTTTCACCTTGAAATTCTGACTTAGTTGGCCTGGGGGGCTGGTAATGAGAATCAGTTTTTTTTATTTTATTTTATTTTTTATTTATTTATGATAGTCACAGAGAGAGAGAGAGAGGCAGAGACATAGGCAGAGGGAGAAGCAGGCTCCATGCACCAGGAGCCTGACGTGGGATTCGATCCCGGGTCTCCAGGATCGCGCCCTGGGCCAAAGGCAGGCGCCAAACCGCTGTGCCACCCAGGGATCCCCGAGAATCAGTTTTTTAAGTGGTTCTGAATGAACCTTGTGATCCGGCAAGTTAGAAAACACTGCCCTCATTTATTTATCTATTCTGTAAACAAACTACTTTGATAACCAGTTTTGTACAAGGTGGTGTCCTAGAAAATATGGGGACAGGAGCAGGAATAGACCTGAATCCTGCCCTTTGGGAGCCCACAATCTAGAAAAAGCTTGTGGCATTTCCAGAAAGCTACCAGTTCATGCTTTGTCTTTAGCTTTTCTACAATTCGGTGATGCAGATGAATAAACACTGGTGATGTATTCACTAATCAGCCAGTCAAGAAATGCTTGCAAAGCATTTGTGCAAGATGCCACACCTCAGAGCTGATCCTTCGGTTCAGAATATCTAAGGACAGGCTACATTAGAAGACCAGAGGTGACCCATGAGTCTGTATAACAAAATAAAGCTATCACAAAAATCATAGCTAGCATTCATCATATGCTTATTATGTGCTGAGCTTTGTGCTAGACATTTTCCTCTAAGCTCCTTTAAGTGAAGGGCTGTTTTGTTCATTGTTATACCCCCAGCTTCTCAGACAGGACCTGGCACACAGTAACTGTTCAATAAATGTTTGCTAAATATTTATAAACATTTCTAAATATATTTATAAATGTTTATAAATAATAATAAATATATTATTAGCTGGCCTAATCTTTAAGACAGTCTCTGAGCTAAATATTAAATACTCCAGATATTCTAGAACTCTGCGAGGGAGCCTAGAGAATCTGTATTTTAATCAAGGTCTTTGAAAGATTCTTCAGATCACCCAGATTTGGGAAGTAGGAAATCTGGACCAACCCTCAATAGATATATAAGCCCCCAGGCCTGTGATTCTTCAATACTTTTTTGGCTTCTACTTGAACATTTCAAGACAAGAAATTCACCACTAATTATACTAGCCTATACTAGCCTATACTGGCTAGTATAATAGTATAATTCTGATAACCCGTACCAGAATCCAATGTCTTTAATTTTAGAAATGCTTTTCCTTATGATTACCTGAGGCTGACTTTTTTCACTTCTTCTGATTTCCTCTCCAGGTAAAGGATCATGCCTATAACATTTAGCTCCCGATCATCATGTAAAATGAAGAATTAGGATCATACCATCATACCCTGATCTAGAAACAAGGGGAATGCTGAATCCAGAGCTGATCCTAGCTGAAGAGGCTTAGACCCTGGACTCATTAGAAATCACACTGTGCCTTGAGTTTAGGAAGCACATGGACCAAACTCCCATTAACTCAGATTTAAAACTTGATTAGCACAGAAATTATATGACCTTGTACACATTTCTTGGGCTCTCTGAACTTCAGTTTTTCCATGTAATGGGAATAATAAAGTATCCTACCAATATGTGTGTAAAATATAATAGCTAACAATAACAAAAACAAAATCCATACGGTAAAAATAAAATGATACACACATAGAAACCATAGCTAACGTTTTTCATGTGCTTATTATGGGCTGAGCACCTTGTTAGCTAATATTCTCCTAAGCTCCCTTGGCCCGTTTTGTTTACTTTATTCATGGTTGCATCCCCAATATCTAGAACCATATCTGACATGTAGTAATTGATCAATAAATATTCATTGAATAAATGAGTCAACTCATTAGCTTATCTGATCTTCAAAACAGCTCTGTGAGCTAAATGCTACTGGTAACCCTATTATACATGTGGGAAAACTGAGACTGGTTGCTTGTTCCACCCAGTGGGTGATAGAACTAGAATTTAAACCCAGTATATTCCCATGTTGTGTTACCTACCCACTAGTTATTACATGTCTTTTGCCATTCATTGCTAATGTTAATAAATGTAACTTTAGATTTGCATCCTTATGCATCCTGACATCTGTTGCTGGAGAGGGAGTGCATGAATTTGGTTGTGACACTGGATCTTAACCAGTCATTACTCCATCCTGTGGGTGAAGGCATGTGTTCAAAAGCTGGTGGCACCAGAACAGGGCAGCGTTCTTTTTGTCCAGCTCCTAGTGGCTGTACAACCTGCTTTGTGAGACACACGCTTCACCCAGAGCCTTTGGTTGTCTTTTCCTCCCACTGCACAGTCACTGGGAAAAGTGCGAACTCTAAAACTGCTGGACTGAAAATGAAATATGCAATGGCTTCAGGCTATGTGTTCCCTTTGCTGGGAAGCACTGCCATGATAATTGTTTCTACAAAAAGAAACTACAACTCTGGCAAAAAAAAAAAAAAAAAAAAATCAAACCCTCTGTTTGCTTGAACCTATCATAAAGCATTGCTGGTAATTATAGAAGCTGATTGTGCGACAGTTTAGTTTAACTTAATTGGCAATTTTTTTTAAACCGCAACACAATAAAAATAGTAAAGAACGAGTCAGGTTCTAGAGATGGAACATTTAGTTTTGGTGAAATGTCAAAGATCTGTGCACACTGCCAAAGGTGTGGGAACGTAACTCTCTGCTGTCAGCTCTGTTATTTAAACCTTTGTCCTTGCGTTTTAAATTCTGTTTCCTGTGTGCAGAGTCTGATGTGGGCTTTTTTTAGTCCATTGTGGCCAAACAGGTCTTTAAGCGGTTGTGGGAAGAAGTGTGCCCCATAAACTGATTTAGAAACATGAGTCCTGTGTCTGGGAGAGGTGGCTTGTGCAGCATGAACTCACTGTGTCCCATCACAAGTTAAGTATAATTGCCTCTTTGGGGGGTTCATTTTACTTGATCGAAAATTGATTAAACCTTTACCTCTTTTTCCATCACCGGATACATCTAATCCTGTTCCCCACCCTTGGCCGCTTCCCTCATTGTCTCCATCATCATCATGTTCATCATCTTCATCTCCATCATCTTTACCAGACTATCTTAATGATAATAGTGACAATAGCTACCCCACTGGGTTATGATACATAGGCCAAATACAAGGCCAAGGACTTCGGAGAGATTATCTCATCTCTCATCACAACAATTTAGAAGCCATTCATGATAAAGTGGCAAAGCTTAGACTCGCTCCTGTCTAGCACCAAGACATATGATTTTATCCACAGTGTTATTCTATGACTTTTAGAGTTTTGTCTACACCTCAGCCCCCATCTCTGGAACAAAGCTTAGTTTCCCAGCCAAGGCAGAAAATAGAGTGAAAACCTCAGGCCACCATTCAGTGAGGCTTGAAATTGGTCTTGCTACCTGTAGAGATAGTATCTACTATATCAGAGATGACCCTTGGGAGGGGCCATGTCCTTCCAGGTGGCAGTCTTCCACATGCAATAACCACTCCCCATGGCTCCTCCTCCAGGCTGGAGTTCGAGCTCCTTTCCCGGCCCAACTTGCCAGGTCCCCGGTAGGCCTGGAGCTCTTCCCTTGAATGCCAGCCCTCTCTCTGGGCTGCTCTTATCAGTTGCTTGGAGTCCCAATCCTGTACCTCCGAGTAAACAGTGAAGACTAGATATTCCTTTCAACTGAAAATCTCAGAGGTGCCTGGGTGGCTCAGTTGGTTAAGCATCTGCCTCCAGCTCAGGTCATGATCTGGGTCCTGGGGTTGAGCTCCACGTTGGGCTCCCTGCTCAGCGGGGAGCCAGCTTCTCCTTCTCCCTCTGCCTGCCACCACCCCTTGCTTATGCTCACTCACTCTCTCTCTCTCTCTTTCTCTGTCAAATAAATAAATAAAATCTTAAAAAAAAAAAAGAAATCTTAGTAATGGTGATGATTGTAGTGATTCATTGAGTGCCCTTTGCCAGCACTGTTCTAAGTGATTTTCCTTATACTGACTGCCCTCATAATAAGCCTAGGAGGTTGGTCTGTTGTCCCCCCCACCAATTTTCCAAAGGAGAAAATGAAATAGAGAAGGGTTCACTGACTTATCTAAGGTGACACAGCTAGAATGTGGCAAAGACAGATGCGTACCCAAACTTAATCATAACACTATGTTGTCATGTCAAGGTGGTGCGGCAAAGGGTTTAGGGAACCAAACTTTTATAATGCATCAGGTAAATATAACAGCTTCTAGGTAAACTGATTTATGAAGAAACACTTCTACTTCAACTCTACCATGAAACCTTGAAATGGGTAGAGTTCATGGAAACCTCAGGTTCCAGTGTCCTGATGCCTCAATGGTATTTTCTACATTCATTCAAATCACGTTTTAGAATATCTTTACATTACTCCATGAACAATGCTGTGTCATGATTGGGTTATAAGTAGAATCATATGCCATATTCTTACCAGTACAGATATTTTCCTATCAAGCTATAAACAACCACATCACTACCTATATCTGTATGTGACTCATTAACAGTCAACTATGCCATTACCATTTATACACGTTATTGATATTGCTTAGCCAGTTAACAAGAAATTAGGTAGGCTTTTGTGTGCTTGGCACTTCTTATATATTCAGCAATATCTAGATGAGTAAGAAAATTGTTTTGGTAAGAAAGATACACATGTATGATTATAGGTACAAAGTCTTATTCATTTGTAAAATGGTGCAGAGAGGGTTCTGACTAATGACACCCTGAAGTTTTAGCTGTGGGAAGTCATCCAAGGGAATCTGAGATGGAGAAGGAGCTAAGTCAGGACTAGGGCTGGCTTTCTTGGCAAATGAACTGTGAGTGAGAGGCAATCATCAAATAAGAGAAGGGAACTTAGTAGGTGGCTCGGAAGGGTCACAAGCTCTGAGACAGAGGAAATGAGAAGTCTTGTATCCACATACAGGGCTGGACTGTCTTCACACTCAGGTCTGTAGCGCCCACTTAGAGGCCACATGGCTGATGCCATTGTAAAACTACAGTGGGCATGCCTTGGGAAAGATGCACAGGAAAGAAAGGAACAGATTAGAGAAAAATGACAAAGGTGTCACTGGGCAAAAGCCCCAGAAACCTCCGTCTCATCACAGAACTGCACTGATCTCTGGGGCCAGCACCAGAGGCTAAGAGGGGACAGGCTTGCTTCCCTGATTCAAGGGGCTGATTCGGAGGGAGAGCCATCTAGATCAGTATTGAGTGATGGACACAGTGAGCAGAGAAAATACTTTGAGTGTGTCACCAAGCTGTCTGTGGGCCAGTCCAATTACTTCCATGAAGATTCTGAAGTTGTAGCTTCCAAGGGAGAGAAGTCTGACATGAAGGACTAGAGCCGAGGGTCCCTGAAACAGGCCTCTGGAGCCCACCAATGGCTGGATGAAATCAACTCTGTGGTTTTGGACATTTGCATTTTTAAAAGACTTTGTCTTCATATGTAATGACTGCTTTCACAATTATTAAGTGAATGTACCCCCTTCTAGTGTGGGAGAATATTTAGATTTCTTATTTAGCAAACTCTGGCCTCCTGGGATTTTTCCTGAAGGAAGTGTCATCTCTTAGGGGACACAGAAAGGAAGCCAGATCTGGAAATAGAGCTCAAGACACTTAGGGATAGAGGCTTCCATTGTGCTTGAGTCATCTGGATAGACGTGGAGGGAGGGACAGAAGAAAGGACAAAGAGATAGACCCATCCTCTGGTAAAGAGACGGACAGACCGATGAGAACCCCCGCCCTCCTCCCAGGACACACCCAGGGATATGGGGGCCTTTGCTGGGGACAAGCTATGCCTGGGTGCGTAGACTGGCTGAGAGCTATGCCCAGGAGCAGGGGAGACTTGAGCTGTGGGGCCTGGCACGTGTTCTTTCTCTACAGCTTGGGGCTCATCACCCTCTGCATGCGCACTGCCCATGATGGGGTGGTGGAAGTGGCCGTGGCTGACCGGGGGGGGGGGTACTGTGCTGAGGCACAGCCTGAATTTCGCACCTGCCAGTCCTTGGGCTCTATAGAGAACTACACAGAGTCGACCTTATGGCTTGTCATAAGGGAAACCAAGTGACTGCAACTATGTCAACTCTCACATGGAGCTCCTCTGGGAAGGAACACGCTTGCCCGCCTCCTCTCCCTAGGGTAAGTTACTCACGTGGTCTTGGAAAGAGGTAAGTCTTTGGACTTATCAAGAATATGAGGCCTTGGGCATCCCTGGTGGCTCAGCGGTTTAGCACCTGCCTTCGGCCCAGGGAGTGATCCTGGAGACCCAGGATCGAGTCCCACGTCGGGCTCCCTGCATGGAGCCTGCTTCTCCCTCTGCCCAAGTCTCTGCCTCTCTCTCTAAGTCTGTGCCTCTCATGAATAAATAAATAAAATCTTAAAAAAAAAAAATACGAGGCCTGTGGAGGAGGACTTTAAAAACAAAACTAAGATCTTAGTTATTCTGTATGTTAGTAAATTGAACACCAATTAAAAAAAAATAAAAAGAAAAAAAGAAAAAAAGGAAAAAAAATAAAATAAAAATAAAAATAAAAATAAAAAAACAAAACTAAGAACCATTTCAAATATACGAAAGTATAGAGAATAAGATAATAAATAATTATATATCCAGTATCCAGATTTAACAAACACTGAGGTTGTAGCATATTTACCTCAGATTAAAAAAAACAAACAAACTCATAGAGCGAAAGTCCATTTTAATCTCATGTTTGTTGCCTTTCCTCCCTCTCTCCTTCCTTCCTCCTTTTCTTCTCAAAGGTGATCTCAAACTGCTCATCCATGTTCTTCTGTTACTATATGTGTGTGTGTCCATAAATGATATAAAGTAGTGATGTGTTTAAAATTTACATAAACGTTATCATGTTCTATGTATCCGCCTTCAATTTCACCCAACATTAACTTTTTAAAGTTATCCATTTGATACAGAACTAGATCTAGTTCATTTGTTTTAACTTCTTTCCTCCTCTCTCTCCACATCTATCTTCTTATTTATTATCTCTCTCTAAAGAGATAGATATGAGAAATCTCTCTTTCCCTAGAGAGATGAGAGTTTGATTTGTTTCTAATTTTATACATTCTCACATTTAATTTTTAAATTCAATTAGTATTTATTTTTATAATGTGTGGTATAGAATTTCCACATGTCACAATGCCACTTAAAAAACATCATCTCCTCTACTGCTTTATAATCTCCTTTTTTTCTATTCCATGTTCTGATATATCTATAGGTCTGCTTTTGGCTACTCTAATAATCCATTAATCTATGTCTCTGTCTCTAAACCAATTTAATATTCTTCTAATGATTATAGATTTCAACAAGATTTGATAGCTGAGAGGGTAAGACCCACACCTTTATTCTTCAAAAATGAGAAAGCTGTGATTTAGATGGTAATATTGGGCTTTGACTGACTTTGACTGTTTTTGATTGGAATCAAAAATAAAGTGTGAATTTACTCTGAGCCCAAGGAAGTGGGACATGTCATACTGTCTGCAATTAGTCCTTCAAACAGTCTGGTAGGATTGAAAGTATTATGCCCATCTTGGAAATGATTAGGGCAAGAGCTGGTGATGTTAGGTAACTTGTCTTCTGAGGACATTTAGAAAGTGGCATGTGCAGAATGTCTTTGACCTCATGTTGGTGCTTAGTAAATATATTTTCCACCAGATCTCTTAGTGCTTCTCAAGAAACCTCATGAAAAACAGTTTCTTTCCCCCTTGGGTAATATGAACTATATATTTTCTTCTTTGGAGTCTAGTGAATTTAGATTCAAGCTGTGCTTAACAAGTTCATTCAAAAGCTCCTTATGATTTAATTATCTATGTAGTATTTTTTGCTCCTTTTCTTAATATCCTCTTCTAATACATATTTTTCCTGTCTTGATTTTTAAATATTTATTCCTAATGTACTGTGTTGATACATGCCAGTTTCATAGCTAACCTTAAATAATTTACCAAAAAATTAATGAATACTTGTTATTTCTATTACAGCGATGCTTCTCAAACTCTAACATACATCTGAATCACCTGGGTTTTGTTGAAATGCAAGTTCTCAGGCAGGAGATCTAGGCAGGTCCTAAGACTCAGCACCCCAAAACCAGCCCCCAGATGATGTTGTTGCTGCATTGACCCAGGACCACACCTTGAGATGTGAGACTCTGCACCCCAGATGAGAAGATTGTATAATCACATCTCCAATCATTTATCTCCCTAGAGGAGACATAGATGGCCACAGTGGGCTGAGAAATACTGATGACAGTTCACCAATTTTCTGTATTACTTAGAAAGCATGGGGAAACAAAGGTGCTCTTGGGTGTGATTTACTGTCAGCTACCTTCCACAGCCAGGACACAGACCTTTCCAGATAAGGGGGACCACATAGGTAGTGAGAATGTTCTTCCTCTCTGATAGCAGGTCTCAGCTCTGACTGTACATTAGAATCACTGGTGAGGCTTTATTTAAAACCCTATAGCCAAGACACCTACTAGCCCACTTCAATCAGGATTTCTTGGTGACAGGGGCCCAAGAATTTTTTTCAAGTGTCCCAGGTGATTCCAAAGTGCAGGCAAGGTTGAAAACCACTGCTTTGCAAGAGGGGAGCAAGATGGTCCCCTTTACTGGTTTTGCAGAGAATCCTCCCCCTCCCTTTGGACTCCCCTTCTGAGGAGGGCCAGGCCCTGCAGCTAGGCCAGCATCAGGCCAGAGTTCTTGAGGTTAATTTTCAAAACTATTTCTACTTCCAACCCCTTGAAATTCTCCCTGTTGGGATCCTTAATCAGACTGGGTTCTTTTAGAAGTTTCCTATTTCAAGATCCAAATGCAAAATAGAGAGTGATCTCTTAACCTTTTAGAGTTTTCTGTCCTCATAAAAGGTTAATTGTGGACTAAATCCATTGCTCCTTCTTCCTTGCATGCCCCAATCTGCATCTTCCTTTCTTTCGGCCCTTGTGTTTCAGGTCCAAGTTCACTGGGTCGGAAGGCAAGTGTCAATGTTCTCTTTATGTGTCTTATTTCTACAAAGTAGAAGGTAGGGAATTTGAAATCCACATGACTCCGGAGTTGTATCTTACCTCCCCCAACTATTCACTATGTATTGAAAAGCAAAGTTTTTTTCAAATAAAAAATGAGTGAAGTAAGTCAATTGGAGAAGGACAAACATTATATGGCCTCATTCATTTGGGGAATTTAAAAAATAGTGAAAGGGAATAAAGGGGAAAGGAGAGAAAATGAGTGGGAAATATCAGAGAGGGAGACAAAGCATGAGAGACCCCTAACTCTGGGAAACGAACAATGGGTAGTGGAAAGGGAGGTGGGCAGGGGGTTGGGGTGACTGGGTGATGGGCACTGAGGGGGGCACCTGACGGGATGAGCACTGGATGCTATGCCATATGTTGGCAAATCGAACTCCAATACACACACACACACACACACACACACACAAGCCGGGATAATAGGGACTTCCCATGATTGTTCAATGAGCTGAAAGAATTAAATTCATGAAATGAGAATATGTGATAGAATTTCTTTCACTTCACGAAAACTCAGATCTTAGTTTCCTTCCCTCCATCTTTCCATTCCCATTTAGAAAGAGGTTTCAGTATACCCTTTTGTAAATTGATAACCCTCCTTTTCCTAAAAGATATTTGAGGAGACTGAAAGGAACAATAGAAAGCCAATATACAAACAGATATTTAATGGAAAGCATGTGCCAGAGTGAGATCATTCTTTTAGAGAGATAACTATCACATGCCACCATTAAGAAGAATGTGCTCCTCATAATCTTAATTTAAATGAATAAGTTTCGAACAGAAGAATTGCTGCTAAAGTTTCTAATGAAACACAGCAATCACTTCCTCATTTTTTCTTTTAAACTGAGGTCTTGGGTTGCAAAGAAATTAAAGACAAGTATGTTCACCACTTAAAAAAAAATTCAGTGCCTTTTTCAGTTTTGAAAACACCACTTTAAATACAGATAAATGTTGGGACACCTGGGTGGCTTAGTGGTTGAGCATCTGCCTTCGGCTTAGGGCATGATCCCAGGTCCAGGGATCAAGTCCCGCTTTGGGCTCCTTGCAAGGAGCCTGCTTCTCCCTCGGCCTTTGTCTCTGCCTCTCTCTCTAGATTTCTCATGAATAAATAAAATATTAAAAAAAATAAATACAGGTAAATGTTAGATTTATTGTTATAAAAAAAACCCATTCTTATTCCATTGGAATATTTCATTGTAGTAGAATTTCTTTGCTGCATGAGAGTAAGTAGATTCACATTTCTTATATCCTCAGAATTTAGATTAGGAGCATATTTGGGTACAAAGTTGGGAAATGATGACAGAAGATCACCTATTCTCAGAAGGCCTTGGTTCTGGGCTGTCCCAGGGATAATCTTGAATACTATTATTTAATTTCTTGACCCCTTAACCTTGTTTCTACCCACACGTTGAAAATGTGTTGAACAACATATTTAATATTTAAGCTAATGAAATGTTTTGTTTTAAGGAATTTTATGGTTACTTTGTACTAATTGGAGATGGGGCTGAAAGTCAGCGTCTCATGTGCAAACACCAAACAACAGGACACTGAGGCAATTAAAAAATCAAGTAAAGTAGCATATGCCTTAAAACACATAGGAATAGTTTTTGCTTCCACAAGAAAAAAGAGGGAGGGAGAGAGAGAGAGAGATCCAAGCTTATTTTTCTTTAAAAATGTGGTCCTTTGTTTACCACTTTTGATAGAGACACACATACAGAGAAATATCTCTCTATGAAAAGAAATGGTACAAGCACCATGCCAAATGGCATATGTCACATGCCCTTTAGGTCATGGAGACAGTAGGGAATGGTGAGGACTATGGCGAACCACAGAGTATGTCCAAGTGTTGCCATGTGGAAATGGAGCCCAGGGTTGCCAGATCTTTTGAGTTTGCAAGAAAAACAAACAGCCTGGATTTTTATGTTAAAAAATGTCCTAAGTTTTAAAATACGTATTTTTTAAAGACAATTTATGGGACAAATAAAACATGACTGCCAACTAAATTCAGCCAAAGAACCACAAGTTCACAATTGCTGCTTTAAAAATACTGCAAAAGGGTCAAGGGGAAGCAATTTTAGTGAGGTGTTTGGTATGAAGACTAGCTCCTTTCTAGAACAAATTGTTTAGAAGAAATGTAAGGGCAGCCCCTGGGGCGCAGTGGTTTAGCGCTGCCTACAGCCCAGGGTGTGATCCTGGAGACCGAGGATCAAGTCCCATGTCGGGCTCCCTGCATGGAGCCTGTTTCTCCCTCTCTGTGTGTCTCTCATGAATAAATAAATAAAATCTTTTTTTTTTTTTAAATAGAAGATATGTGAAATGGTGTGTGTGTGTGTGTGTGTGTGTGGTGTAGATAGAGGCTATTAGAAATCTATTTGGTTAAATAGGACATGATACAAAGTACATCACCTTTTTATGATGGAATGTTGAGGGTTGAAGGCACATATTTGAAGAAAGTGGGGGAGGAAGTAGCATGGAAGCCACCACACCAGATGGGGAAGGAACTATGGTTCTGTCACTGAGGACCCAGTGAGGATCCCAGAGAAACTGTCAGGACATAAGAAAGAATGATAGTCCAGGTGAACAATATACATCTTGGTGAGATAGCGACTTGTCAAAGATGAACTATTTTTGGAGGTCGTTTTTAGAAATATCAACAAATGTTAAACAGGGCATTTCTATTCAGGATATAGTGGACTAAAAAAGGCTTCGACATTTCCTAAGGTTTTTTGTCTTGCATCCTCTTCCTAGCAATTGCTGATTGCTGTTTTCACACTCCCTGTCTGCCATACTCCTCTACTTCTCTTTTTCTCTAGAGAAGTAGAGCAAAGGCTCCTTGGGCTCACCATGCCCCCACACCTTCTGTGTCCAATCACTTTCCCATACTTGAGGACTGAAAAGGAGCCAGCACCCTGCACACATATTTAGTGAATTCTGGATATGTACTACATACATTTTTTGTTTTTTTCAACAAGGACTTTCCCCATGTGAGAGAAAGAAAGAGGAATTTGTATTCACACTGCTTTGTAGAGTTCTAAAATGTGTTTTGGGGGGATACAATTCAAACACTAAAATAATCCATTTCATGCATATTAATTGATTTTTACATGAAAACAATTCCCATTTGCATGAGAGCTTTGGCAAATTTTGAGTCTAGGGAAGATGTTATAAACAGTAGTGGGGAGAAAATGAAATCAAACATTGCACTATATTGGTCCGAGCTTAAAAAACCAAGTGCACTTATTCAAATTTTCCTTGCTGTCAATGGCAGAAATCTACTGGTCCTCCTGGCTCATCGCTAGCCACTCTTTCCCTATTATCCTCCATCCTTGGGTTTTAAATACTGAGCATCTTCTGTTCTCTAGCAATTGTCTTTCCTTAGGTGTATGTGTTCATTCTGTCCTATGGATTTAAAACTTTGTGTTGCTTTCTCCCAAATGTGAATCACTAAGCCCAGATAAACCCCCTGGTTTCCATCTCATTAACACTCCACCTTGATGTCTTATCAACACAGAAAACTCACCTCCTAATGACTTAAACTGAAGGACATTTTATTGGCTGACATATCACATACAAAGACAAATAGTTGGGCTTCAGGATAGGCTTAATCCAGAGGCTCTGGCTCCATTGGTCTGTGCTTCTCTGCTCTCTCCTTTTCCCACAATGCATGCTAGCTTTTTCTTTCCACTGGTAGTGAGACAGCTCTGACAGTTCCAGACTTAGGCTGCCTCTTCACAATGTCTAGAAGAAAGGAGAAGGATGTTTCCTAGATCTGCTCTCATAAAAATGAGGACTCTTCTTTCCCTCAAAACCCAGAAAAGCTTTCTTTGAGTTTGCTTGGTTTGAATTGAGACATGCCCGTTCCTTTCCCTTCCTTCCAGGATAAGTCCCATGCAGAGATTGGTTCAGCCTTCCTATCTCTAAATTACCCACAAAGCAAACATATGGAGTGACCTTGAAAAGTTTGGACTAATACCTTCTGCTCTATAAAATATTGCACCCCTTTTTAAAAATACTGAATTTTTGTATTATTCGCTTTATTATTGTGAAATAAAATCCATAGAGAATTAAATTAGCCTATATACTTCATTTATTTAATGTCCCAGCTACAATATAAAAGAGAAATATAAGGTGTTAATAGTGAAATAATATATATTTCAATACGCATGTGGTGCGACATAGTTACATTAGAGCCTTACTACTCGTGTGGTCCACGGTCTAACAGCATCAGTACCAACTGGGATCTTGTTTGAAATCAGAGTCTCAGGTCCCAGCCCAGACTTACTGAGTGAGAATCTGGTTGTAACACCATCCCCAGGAAACTCATGAGTATGAGACACACTGTGCCAGAAGATATAATGTAGACAGATGTTTTTTCCTATTTGTAGAATCACAGTGAATATGATAGCCACAAATGTGACTGATAAAGATGTGTTGTGTTGGCAGCTCAGACATCCATTGGTCGTATGATTTTTGGAAATGATGAACAACACTTGAGACAAGAACACAACAAATTACCATGTGCCCTCAATTTACATTTATCCTGGAAAATACAGAGCGTAATAAGTGATGCAAAAATATGTTGTGTTTACCTATAAAATGGAGTTCGATTTTTAGGGTTGTATAATCATAAATAGGTTTTATACCTAGTTCAGGTTTTACTTTTGATTGTATTATCAAATAGGATATTGGAAAGCAGTAGAGGATCATGGGACAACTCTGCAGACTTTCCCTTATTTGCTGTCAAATCTTCTGCCCCCCATGTTGGTTAGCACTAAGTTTAGTTTGAGGTAGAGAATTCAGCTTCTCTAAACTGGCAAAGCTCAGTTATGTTCAGGACTGGTTCAGAAAGGGTCTGTTAGAAATTTCCAGGGATTCCATAGTGAGGACAACCCCAGGCTATTAATCACAGAGGGCGACCTCTCAGGTATAAACACGTTGAATGTATTTAGATACTGTCTATTAAATTAGTCAAGATGAATGTGTACAAATATGTCTGCTATACTGATAACTACCATGAGTCTGGGACCTTGTCATTTTGCTCACTGCAATATTCCCCCTTGTAGCCCAACGGTTCTCAAATATAGAAGATATCAGAATGACCTGGAGGGTTTGTTAAAACAAAGATTGCTGAGCCACCTCCAGGGTCTCTGATTCAATATGCCCAGCATGGATCTGAGAATTTGTAGTTCTAACAAGTTCCCACGTGATGCTCCTTAAATTAGCCAAAGCCCAAGGATCACACCATGAGAACCACTGACCCAATAAATGTATGTGAATGAAGGAATTACATTCAATTCGTCAACAAATACTTCAAAAGTGTGCTAGTGCTGAGTGCAGTATACAAGTCTGACACCATCCTGGCCCAGAGGAAGAAACATCCAAATCAGGGAGAATAAAATGTGTGGATAAGTGTGCCAGTGGGGAACAGTGTACTCAAAGTGGGACACTGAAGAAAGACTAAAAAAGACCATTCACAGAGGTGTGGGCAAGGTTCATGGGGACATAGGCATGTGAATTCCTTAGTAATGAGCAACAATAGGAAGCTTTGGCCTTCTCTGGCCTTGAAGAGCCAGGGCTGGAAACTGTTACAGGAACAGTGAGCACTGCCCACCTGGGAGATGGGCTGCCTGATGGGGGCTGAGGCCTCAGGTAAAGGACACAGAAATAACTACACTAATGGAATGGTGGGGAGTAGAATGCCCCCGTTCTCCACCCTACCCTCTAGTCTCCTCAGGGACTCCCATGTAGGGTTGCCAGTTAAGGGCACCCAGTTAAATTTGAATTTCAGATAAACAGCAAATTTCTTTTTAGTATAAGTGCAATACTTAAATATACTTCTACTAAAAAAAAAATCTTGTTTATATAAAATTCCAACTGGATGTCCTGTATTGTATTGTTGTTAAATCCAGCAACCCCATCCCCAAGGGCAAACTTAACCAGAAGCCAGAAAGCATGGGGTAGCGAGAGCTTCAGTACATTAAACTTTTCAGAGCATGGAGCTGGTAGAGACAGGGGATCTGGAGTTAAAGGAAGGGTTTTGGCAATTGGAAAATAATTTCATGTTTGCCTGATCTGGTAAAGAGAGAGAGAGGGAGACCTGATGATCCAGGAGAGATTAACGTCATTCGTGAGATGCCTTGGAGTGGAACATTGATATGATTTTCACAGTGACAAGAGTAAAGGCAGCACATGTGGGCACAGAATATTTGCAGTGGTTTGCAAGCTCAACAGGATCCTCTCCACCCCACCCCCATCTCTCCTCATCACCCCCTCACTTCCCTCTCCTCCTCCCCTTTCCCTCTCCCAAACCACTGGCCTTCTTGCTGTTCTTTCAAAAGGTTTGATAAGTAGAGGTTCAAAAATGGCCCTAGGTGCTCATTAAGGTTACCTAGACAATTGGGACTACCTTGGTTCTGGCAGGAGGGGCTATCCCAAAACTTAGCATAGGAATAATGGCTTCCTTTCTCTGGCAGGAAGGGCTACAAATTATTGTGAAACCCAAGGTTACCAAATAACTTCCATAGACACCTGGAACCTTAAACCCCACCTGCCTGACTCCAAGCAGTGTTTATAATCTCACAGGGACTTAGGTTCTTCCATTGGGGCACAAACCCATTATGCATCCAAGCCAAGCACACCTTGCCATGGGATGGTGGGCAAGGGTTGTGGGATTCATCTTATCCCATGAATCTCTCACTTGTAAGATTCTTCAATAAAGCCTTTGTTGGGCAGCCCGGGTAGCTCAGCGGTTTAGCGCCACTTTTGGCCCAGGGCATGATCCTGGGGACCAGGGATCAAGTCCCACATCGGGGTCCCTGCATGGAGCCTACTTCTTCCTCTGCTTGTGTCTCTGCCTCTCTCTTCCTTCTCTCAGTGTGTCTCTCATGAATGAATGAATGAATAAATAAATAAAGCCTTTTGTTACCCATTCTGTAGAATGTTGTGGGATTCATCCTGAGGCAGGATGAACAATCCCCTATTAACACAAAGATTTGTTACCCATTCTGTAGAATGTTGTGGGATTCATCCTGAGGCAAGATAAACAATCCCCTATTAACACAAAGATACTTACTGTGCATGGCCCTGGAACATTCCGCATGTGTTCCTACCTTTGCACTTGGATATAGTCTGCCTGTAATAACCCCCAAAATGTGTTTGTGTCACATTCTCTCATTTCCCTCTGGTCTTTGCTAACATGTCTCATTACAAAGACTTTTCCTGACTACCCAAGATGCAACAGCAATTTGATCCACTCCCCCAGCTTTCCTTTTAAATTCTACATTTTGTTGAGATGCCTGGGTGGTTCAGTTAATCGTCAACTCTTGATTTCAGCTCAGGTTGTGATCTCAGGGTCATGAGATGGAGCCCCGCCTGGGAATCCGTGCTCAGTGTAGAGTCTGCTTAGGATTCTCCCTCTCCCTCTTCTTCTGCCCCTCCCCTTGCTCTCACACATTTTCTCTCTCTTTTCAATAAATAAATAAATAAATAAATAAATAAATAAATAAATAGAATCTTTTTAAAAATCCTATGTTTTATCATCTCTACTACCCAATTTGCATACAAATCACTTGAGGTTGACACTTTATTTCATTTCCTGTTATATCCTACTGTCTGGAAGAGTACCCAGGATGTAGCAGATGCTCAAAAATATTTGTTGACAGGATGCATAAATGAAAAAAATGGCTATAAACTGGACAATTAATTGTAGGTGTAGCAAGATTGAAAATAGTGACTTCATTTAAAAAGTTAAATCTTTAAGGAGGCAAAAGATTATGATCATTTGGATTTGGTTGGAGAAATGGGATCAGAGGGAATCAGACTAGGAATGGTTTTGGAGAGAAGGTTGGTGGAAGGCCTGCTGGCAGATTTGATTTGGTGGCTGAAGGAGAGGAAAGACTCAATGAAAACTCCTTCTATGAACAATTGAATAGATGGGATTTCCAATCACTGAGATGGGAAAGGCTTGTAAAAAAAAGCAGGTTGGAGTAGGTTGGGAGAAAATCAAGAGTTTAGGTGTGTCAAGATTGAGATATCTACTAGACATCCAAATGTAATCATCATGTAAGCAATTGGATATACTAAGTTCAAGCTGCATGAAACGGTCATGGTGGAGATATAAATTTGGAAGTTTTATATGGTCTTCAAAACCAAAGAAACTGTTTTAATTAATGTACAGAAAATATATTAATAGCAAAGCGAGGGGAGGGCTAGAGAGAGTCCTGTTACCCTCCAACATTTAGGAGCTGAACAAAAGAAAAAAGGCAAGCAAAATGGATTGAGAAGGAATAATCGGTGAAGAAGGAAAATAAAAACAAAACCATGCAGAGTCTTGAATATCAAGGGAAAAAAAGTGAGGGGACAAAGTTTAATTGGTACAAATCTTGTGGAGGGAAAATGGCAATACGTACCAATGTCTTAAAGATAATCACCCTTTTTATTAAGTAATTCAACTCTAACAATCTAGCCTATAAAATCCAAAAAAGTGTGCAGCAAGATTTATGCACAAGAGATTTTCATTGAAACATTACTTTATTATAGCCCAAAAATATGTACAACATAAATGTCCCAAAATAGGGCATTAGTTAAATAAATTGTGATACAGCCATACAATTGAATATTATGTAGCTATTAAATTATGTTTATGAAGAGCTTTTAATGAGCTGAAAAAATGCTTGTAAGATGATATAATGTTGAGTGAAAAAAGAGCATGCAAAATTTTATGTACAGTATGATCTCAATTATTTAGTCATACGTACTCATTAGAAAACTACTGGGAAGAAATATCCTGAAATATTTATATAATTTTTAGATTATGGGATTATGAAGAGTTATTATATTTCTTTGTGTTTTGATTTTTTTCTCAACTCATCCTGCATTTCCTCCACAAGTGGAAAACATTGAGAAAAGTTCTTCCTTGAATTGAGTAGAAATCTGTCTCACTCCTACCAAGTCACCTGGTTCTAGTTGTCCCTTTTTAGAAGTAAGAAAGTGAGCAAATCTTACCTCTTTTATCTATGATAGCCTTCAAATATTTGAAGAGAGCTGCCATCCAGAGTTAGTTTTACCTGTGATTCCACATCCTTCTGCCTTTCAAACTGCCAAGGAAAGAAATCATCTGATCTCTTTCATAGTTCCTACTAGAGAATCTTCTACATCAATTACCACTTGCTCTGTGATTGGTCTCTCTAAACTTCAACTTTCTCACATGCAAAGTGGGAATAAATTGTTGGGGGGGGGGCGTCTTTAATGGGATTTGTGTGTAAATGGCTTTATAAGCTAGGCACTATGTACATTTGAAGGAATGGATGGTCATGGGAGCATTGTCAGACAGTGGGCAGGAGAGAGAAGACCTGTAACCTGAGCGTGCCCACCCCTGCCCCAAACCACAGCAGTGGTCCGGGCCAGTCATAAAGACTCTCCTCCATCAAAGGGAATAAACAGCTTCTTGTACTATCTCCCAGGGTTGGGGTCAGGAAGCAGTAAGGTGAGAAATACAAGCACTGTTGACACGTCAAAAAGTACTATGTGTATGCAGAAACATTACTTCCACATTGGGACCTTCTCCCTCACCCCACATTCCCTATCTCCTCATGTGATAGGAGCTACTGGGGATGTGTGATGCTTTTACCAGTGGATATCATGGCAAGGCAGGCATGACCATTCTCCCATGAAGCCCAGTTTTTCCTTACTTGTCTTAAGATTGAAATCCTACCCATCCTAAAAGACACTCAGGCCATGAACATTCACTGAACCTCCTTGAGATATTTCATCTTCCACTGCACACTTACAGAACTTGCCAGTCCTCCCTTTGGGGACTCATTACTTTCTAATGTGCACTTGTAATTTATAATTTCTTTTTACTGACTAAAATTGAATTCCTTGAGAGCAGTGACCCATAGCATGATAGATCTATAAGATTTTGTATTCTGCTCATGTATTTTCATTTTAAATATGAAGAAATGAAGACTCAGGGATGGGAACTGGTATTCCAGCATCATGTATTTAGTTGGAGGCAGGGCCAGAACAGGGACCAAATTTCTGACTACTTTTTCCATTGGTTCTTATCAATGCAAGTGGATGAATCACTGGAGTCTCTTTGTCCTCAAACTCTCTGCTCAGGGCTCTCCCTTGTCAGAAGCCAGTGGAATAGCAGTTTGGGGCTTGAAATATGAGCTCTGTGAGTGTTGAGTAGATATTGCTGCTGAGTTGTGGAGCCTTTCTTGGGCCATTTCATTATTATGGACTGGTAAATCATTGTTCCTCTCCCTCTATCCCTCCCCACCTGAGGAATGATTCAGCCATTTGAGAAAGGAGGTATAATATAGGGGCAAAAATTGTACTGCACTCCCACCCCAGGATGTGAGGATAAGGCAATTCTTGAATTTGATTAAGTGAACAGCCAACTACTTTTGGTGGAAATCTAGACAGTGATCAAAAGTCTGTTCTTGACTTGGGTTATTCTATTTTTCTCTTGGTGGTCAACTGATGAGTTTCCATTTTCTTTTTCCATAAAAGATATTTTCCTCAAATCCGAAGCTGAGATGTCTTCTGTGTAATACTGGTCCATCAAACCTGTTATTGATTATTTACTGGATAAGCTCAAGTACTGCTGCAATTTTGTTTTCAATCCAAGGTTTCTGCCTTCCTTAGAAGGGTTCTCTAATTAATTGGCATGTAAATGAGGCTTTGGAGCTATGGGTTTATCAAGGGCTTCACATAGTTCTCAAAGACTTTCTCATTTCATTTTCAAGGCAATTTGCATACTTTCACTCAGTTCTCCTTCTACATTTCTTTGAAGAAACCCTTTATGCCCTTGGGTGTTCTCTGTATACAACTCCCTTGACCTAACACTTGTGCTTTACTTTCCCCTGAGCAATGACATTGCCTTAGGCGGAAGTGACACATTTCCATCACTGATGAGCCTCCTGAAAGACTCAGAGAGTGTCTTGGGTACTGGCTTGAATGTATCTAGAGCTGAGGTTGTTCATCCTGTCATCTTTAGAGAGTCCATGCACAAATTAAGCACTCCTCCGTGTAGAAAGGAATAATAATCCTTCACTAATAAGGTTCCTTTCTTTTTGCTATGCTAATTAAATTTAGATGGGTTTGCTAAAGAATGGGTTATTTTTTTCTTCATCATTCATACTTTTCAAATGGCATTAAATTAATGATGTCCTCATGAAAGGTAAGTTACTCTGCCTCTTCACCTACCTCTTGGTCACACTCCATTGGTGTGGAAGAAGGGAGACATTTGTCTTTTTCTGAAATTGAACTTGGTACTTACTGGTCATTACTTCTACGAAAGCATAAGACATGTCACTATAATGTTGCTACATATCAGACTCTCTGCTGGGTAAAAGATAGAGTCCCCCTCTCTGGGTATTGTGGCTTAGCACCAGCACTCTGACATATGATATGGTAGGGGTCAGAATAGGCCCAGAACTAGGAAAGGTGGATCATGATCCCAGATTAGTCATGTTTTGTAACCCTGAACATGTCATAAGTGAGGAAATGTGGTTTAAAATCTAATATCATATTCCATCAATTTAAGATGCCATCTAGTGTAAGATGAACCTTATTTTATGTACCACTAGGAAAAAAAAACTGCTTACTAAACTATGATAAAATGCTCTCTTATCTAATTGGAATTTTTCTTTGATATAGCTCTTTTATTTAGACTTATTTAAACACAGATTTCTGAAATTGCACTATCTTGTATGTATGTGTGTGTGTGTGTGTGTGTGTGTGTGCATGTACACACACATCAAAGGACAATTCAAGCAAAATAAAGTAAAGCTGCCTCCAAATTGAAGTCTTCTGAGTGACCTTTCAGCTCAGTGTTGCTGATGCCCAGGCTTTTCTCCTCACCCTCGCCCACAGTCTCCAGAGTGCAGGTGACGAGCGTCTCTCTGAAGAAGCATGCTGCTTTGGGTTCTGGTCTTTTCTAAGCTACTGATACCGTCCTGCAAATTTTGACACTAAAAGTTTCTTGGGTCTTACCAGAATGTGTCAGCTGGCTGTTTTCAGGCAACTACTGGAACTCACAGTCCTCAACAAATGCTTTGTTGACTGAAAGGTCCAGGAATTGGAGCTGTTTGGTTATTCCACCAGTAATAACATGTTTTTTCACACACAGGCAATCATAATAATTTCCAGCTTACCACCTGGCTTATGATAATCGGATGACACAGTTTTCAGAGCTGCTAAAATATATGTGTGTGCATGTGTGTGTGAGTTCATATTGTAAACAATGGTGTAAAAAATAGCCTAATCAGAGACTTTAACCTATTAGTGCTAATTGGGACAGTGGACATAATGTGGCATGGCAAACTCGGACTTCTCCCAAGCTTCCATCTGCAGGGAACACGAAGAAGCGGATTGGGCACAGTGCTCTGTATCATTACATTACTGGAGATGTACTAGTCCTATGAAAGAGAACGCAGAATAAGAAGGATGTCTGAATCTTCTTAGCATAATGAGGTCAAGATATTAGCTCTTAAGAAAGAATCAAAGCTATGCTAATATGCAGGATTTGGATTTCTTACATATACTAGAGAAGAAGGGGATGCTAGTAGGGAGTTAATTCTAGTGGTGGCCACATATGCTTCATGTTGAGTATGCTAAGTCTTGCTTCTCAAAGCATGGTGCAAAGACCAGTGGCATTGACACCACCTGGAAACATGAAAGAAATGCAGAATCTCAGGTCCCACTCTAGATGCACAGGATAAAAATCTGCAGTATGACAACATCTCCATTAAAGTCTGAGAAGCACTGCCTAGGGGAGAGTTTTCTCCCTCCAGGCAAACACATGCACACACCATCAGGGACACCAGAGCTCATCAACCCTTAAGAAGCAGATATTCAACACCTAAGGCTGTTAAATATGTAATTTACTTGAAGATTTTAATGATGGCTGAGCTTTAATCAGTTTTGTGGATAGGAATGGTGAGTTCTGGTCAAACGAAATGGGAGGCAGAACTGGACTCTATCTGGGGTGGAGATTTTCTTGTTTTTTTTTTTTTAAGATTTTATTTATTCATAAGATACAGAGAGAGAGAGAGAGAGGCAGCAACATAGGCAGAGGGAGACGCAGGCTCCCCAAGGGGGAGGCTGATGTGGGACTCGATCCCAGGACCCCAGGATCATAACCTGAGCCAAAGGCAGATGCTCAACTGCTGAGCCACCCAGGCATCCCTATATGGAGTAGAGTTTAAAGGAGATGGCTGTGGAGTGTGGGGAGAGGAAGTTTGGCAATAAGAAAAACCCCAGTACAGCACCCTCTGAAAGCCTTGGAGAGAATATTTGAGAACTCTCTGCCCCAAAAACCTAAGGGGATGATTTGCTTTTGTACAGGACACAGAAGAGCCAGAGCAGATAATGTCTAATTCCCCAACCCCAGTCTACTCTCCAGAGTTAGTAACAATCTCTGAACTCTCATGTAAAACGTTACCTAGAGTAGTGGCTTTCAAACTTTTCAAATATCTTTGACTTGCAATTCACAATAAGAAATACATTTTATGTTAGTTATAGCTGAAATAAATCTCTCATAAAATTATACTCATCCTGCCATTTAATGCACTCTCATATTTTATTCTATCATATTTCTTTTTTTTTTTAAATACCACTGTGACCTACTAACATGATTTCATGAAATACCACTATGGTAGCACAATCTTCTTTCACGAGGAAAGGGGGAGGGTGGTATAAGGGCAAGTTGAGAAGGGGAATCCCTTCTTCCCTCATCTTCTATGAAATCAGGACTACCTGCCCTCTGTGTAGACACCTGATTGGTCTATAGGCAAGAGCCCACAGGTAATACAGTGATGCTCTTCTCCTCTGTCTCTAGGGAACATGGAGACACATTCTGTGGAAGAGAAGAAATTAGAAGGAGGAGCAACAACAAGAGCCACTACTTCCACAGGTTACGTCAGTGATTTGGTTTAAAAGCAAACTATTTGTTTGCACAACAATTGTGACAAAGTATTTTTATAGACAGGACAAAAAATTAAAAATATTTACCACATTTTCTTTCACAGGAAGAGGTTTTGAGAAGATTTAAGGAAGGACCAGATTGCTTTCCTTAACAAAAAAGATGGTCACTGTCTTAGTCCATTTGGGCTGCTATAACAAAATACCACAGACTGAGTGGCTTATAAACAACAGAAATTTGTTTCTCACAGTTCTGGAGGCTGGAAGTCCGAGTTCAGGGTGCCAGCATGATGGGGTGAGGGCTCTCTTCCGGGTTGCAGACTTTCCATGATGTCCTCATATGGCAGAAAGTGCTAGGCAGCTCTGTGGGGTCCTTTTTATAAGAGCGCTAATCTCATTTATGGGGGCTCCACCCTCATGACCTAGGTACTCCCTGAGGACCCAATTGCCCAACACCATCACATGGAGCATTAGGATTCTGACATGTGAATTGTGGGGAAACCCACAGATTTAGGCCATAGCAGGCAGAGAGGGAAATGAACAGAAAGGAAGCCAGAAGACCAACATGGGAGACAGGAGAGGACAAAGAGTGAGCAGAGGGAGTCTAAGAAAGAAAGGAGACTGGGAAATTTGCTTGCTATGTAGTTCAGGCTTTTATAAAATTTGGATATATCAAATATAAAATTGTAAAATTCCTCTCTGCCCAATCCTAAGGAAACCTTTAGAAAAAAAGTTATATTACCCTTTAAAGCTTTTATAGATATGTGTGTGCTTCATGTGTGATTGAAATGAGCCTTAGGGCCACCGCCAGAGGGCCAGTTTAATTTGGATTACAGAAGTAAAGTAACAGTGTTAAGTAATAAATTGAATCTTTGCTGATTAAGCAGTTCAGGGGGGCTCCCAATAAGAAGAATGAGTGAGTTACAAGTGGGTTTTGAAGATCTGATTTCCACTTACAAGTATTTTCATGCAAGACTGCAAATGTTTCCCTATAAACACTTTCTCTGCAAGATCAAAGTGAGCCTGGTGAATCACGTGGTCTTTAGATCTTAAATGGCTTAAAGAAAAGCCATTCTTAAAAAAAAAAAAAAAAAACTTAAGATAAGAAGGGAGGCTGTAGTAATATTTCAATGAGATTTTTTGGGGGGAAATTCAACCGTGAAGTTGCATGAGCTTTCATTTCCCTAAGACCAGAGCAAGACAGACTCAATGTGTTGAGATTACTGAGAACTATCACATCATTGAAACTTCAGTTAACAACAGAAAAATAGTGGTTGAACTTTCCTGGACTTGAGGACTTGATGAGACCTGTAACCCCTGCATGTCTAAGGAGCGGGTAAAACTTTACTAGATGGAGTGATGTGTGTGAGATCAGTGTTTCTAGGGGAACTTCTTTATAAGTAAGGTTTTATGAGTCATGGTGAAGAAGTAAGCAGATGATCCCCACCACTGTAAAGACAAGTGTTCTTGTCCGGGCCTAGATGTTCTGATGTTCTCAGTGGAATCTGAGAGGTGGTGGGTTTTACAGTCTCCTCTTATGACTCCCAGGTAAACACCCATAAGGATCATTCCCTTATTTTGATTTACTGTAGGAACATGCATGCTAACTTAGAGCCTTGGCATCTGAAGTCATTTGTGCTGGTAGCTAAGGAAAACAGGCAGTAGGCGAATCAGGACTTAGAATAGAAAACTGCCGCCAACCCTATTATGCTTTTATGGTTACTGATAATCATTGGGAATGATATTTCTCTCACTGTAGATGTCATAATTTTCTTACTCTTCAAATGGAGGGTTTTTGCAGCCCCACGCTCTGTCCATGTATCTAACAGCTGAATCCCCGATGCTGTGCTCTTCCCCCTCCAAATCACCCTACGACTTTCAAGAGCTCAGTTCCGCCCTGTGTCCCATTGCTAGTCTTTGTTTTGTCTTTGTAAAATGAAAGTCTGGGCCCAAGCTTTATTTTTCCTTTGATTTTCAAGTGCCCTGCCATCTCCCAGTGGTGTCTCCCTGTTGACCCCAGCTCCCAGCAGTCCCTCCTGGCCGCTTTTCCCAACTCTATGTTCAGTGACATCAGATTGGTAGCTCACCATCCGCCGTGGCAGGAGCAGTTGTACCACAGACACTGGCAAGTACGATAGATCAGAATGCTTTTGTTGCTGAAGAGCCAGTGGTTAAACACTTCCCACACACCCCCGGGCCCCTCTCATCCAATTCTAGCTTTGAGCCTGACAGATACCACTCTTTGAATTTATCATGTGTCATCTCAGTCTCTACTGGCAGAAACCAAGACTTGGGTCTCCAATTTGTTCCCTTCCCCTTCTCCACCCCTTGTCTCTTTTGAGAAAGGAATTACATACTTTTCAATCAGCTCTGCACACAATCTTGGCATCATCTTTGTTTCATCTCTCTGCATCCACTGAGGATATGCAGAGTTTTAATGGTTATTCCTTTGAAGTTTCTCTTAAAACCATCCTCTTTCCTCATTTTCCCTGCCAGCCCTCATCATGTTATACCTGAGTATACTCAAAAGACACCCCCTTCTTTTGTTTACTTCTGTTTCTCCCAATCCTATAAATGGCAACAAAAGATTCTTAGATCCCATCTAAACCACAATAAAAAACTTTCATGGCTCCAACTCTCTGATCATATCTCATGTCTAACACCCCCTGCCTGGTTGATGAGACTACTGTCAGCCTTGCACTATGTCGGCCATCTCCCCCAGTTCTTTCCAACTCTGTCCCATCCCTCTGGTAGGGTGTCTCTTCCTGCCATTTTACATGAGCCTCCTCTCCCAAGCAGTTTTCTCAAGGACCCGGAATGCCAACACCTGCAGCTGCAGGAGAGAAAGAGGAGGCAGTAGCAGCTGCTGGCATGGAGGTAGATGAACCTCCCAGACTTAACCTTTCCCCAGATTGTTCTGAGTCAGTCCACTCACGCCAGCTGCCAGGGGCCCCTATTTCTCCATCCATCTCATCTTCACAACTGGGCATTGCTTTCTTGTTTGGACTCTTTGGGATATCCTGATCTGACTCTAAACTGCTTTCAGTGGTTCTACTGGCCTTGCTAGGAGACAGTCCTGGAAAATGCTGGTCGTGGACTCTGTGTGTGCTCTATTCACATGCCAATGAGTTTTGGGTCCTAAACCTCTTGCTTGTGCCATTTCCTCTCGTTATTCATTGATTTGAATAAAGTCTAGTGAGCATATACCATGTCAGACACCAGGACAGGCAATAGAGATGCAAAACTGGAAAGATGTGATTGTAACAGCCTCTGGGACAGGGGTTGGCAATCATAACCCATGGACCAGATTCAGCTCACTATCTGGTTTTGTATTGCTTTCGAGCTAAGAATTGTTTTCACATATTTAAATAGTTGGAAAAAGTCAAGCAAAGAATATATGCAACTCAAATTTCAGTGTTGATAAATAAAGTTCTGTTGCAGCGTGAGCATGCCCATTTGTAAGGTGCCATCTTGTAAGGTGGCTGCTTTTCCACTCTAACAGCAGAGCTGAGTAGTTGTGGTAGAGACTTTATGGCCCACAGAGCCTAAAATATTTACTATCTTGGCCTTTACATAAAAAGTTTGTTGACCCCATTCCAAGATTTCAACATTTAGTGAGTGAGATAGACATGCAAACAATTACAATATACTTGGATGACTAATTTGATGGCAGGAAAGATGAGAGACAAGCATAGGAGAGAATAAAGCTCCTGCTAGAAAATGTGTCTGAAGGGTAACGTTTAAAATGCATGGAAGGTGAAAAGATGCTCAACATTTGGATCAGATAGTGGGGGGCGGTGAAGGCACGCCAACATTATGTTAAAGGGGTCAGGGCAAGGGAGAGGGAAGCATGATTAGGGAAGAAAAATTTCCATCTACCTGTAGAGTTGACTAAATAGCTTTCAAAACCATAACATGTTGAAGTTGCAAATTAGATCATTTTGGTAAAGTTTAAATAATCCAAAATGATAGATATATCTCACATGCGAATGATAGATACCAAAATTAAGATAGTGGCTACTTTTGAGAAAGATGGACAATGAGATTAAGGATGAGTATCCAAGAGATTTCATCTGTACTGAAATGCTTTATTTCTTTTTAAAAATTATGAGGCCAACATGGCAAAACTATTTAATTCAGCAATTGCTAAAGCTGAATTGGGTTCACAGATGCACATTAATTGTTTCTTATATTTTATATGTTTGAAATATTTTTAAAGTAAAAACACTGATTTCACTCTTTGCCTTAAAGATGTTCCCAGTCTACAATTTAGAGGTGGAACATGACATGCCTGCCTCTCATTTGTAGTTGGAGCTTTTTGGGGCAACTAGAACAGAGTCCCTCAGTGTAGCTTCGAAATGGGCACATTTATTAGAAAGTCACACAAAGGACACTTACTGAAATCAAAGGACAGAAGCCAAAGTACAGCCAGGACTCCTGGGGACTGGAACTGGAAGGTGGAAAGTGGCCAGGAACCTGGACAACCTTTCACAGAGGCTACAAGTTTGTGCTTGTTCTTGATCTCTCTCTCTCTCTTCCTCTCTCTCTCTCTCTCTGATTTTCTCTGAGCATCTGTTTTACTCTGCTTCTTGCTTCCTCTTAACTCCTCTGATTCATCTGTAAGACATAAAATGAAGTTGCCCTTCCATCACTGACAACTTTCATATGTGGTTTGTTCAGATTCAAAATGAGAATATGTAATTCGTGTATATCATCATTTCAAACCAGGCCACACAGATCTATGGCCATGCCACACGCATGTATGGCCCTGCCTAATCTTTGGTTCATCCCCAGTGGTTATCCCAGTGTAAACAGCACCCGGCTGTTTCCCTGAGCAAGGGCTATGGAGGTACTACTTCCTACTACTATGGCTACTTCTTCTTCTCCTTCCCCTTCTTCATCCTCCTCTTCCTTTTCATTTCCTCCTCCTCCTCTCCCTTTCCTTCCTCCTCCTTCTGCTATTACTGATAGTACTACTAATAATAAACATTTTTTAATCCTTTCTGTGTTCCAAAGATTACACCAAGTACTTTACAGACATCATCACATATATCACACATATATCACACATACCACAGATATCATCACAACCCTATGAAATAAAATACCATTATCCCCATTTTACAGATGACGGAAATGAGGCAGGAAGAAACTTAAGTAACTTACCCAAGGTCATACTGTGAATGATAAAGTCAGGATTCTCAGGCAATCTGAATGTAGCTGGTAAATTGACTGGCATTTCTTGCTCTTCAATTTGGACAGAGCAGGCTGAGATGGTTGTTCTTACAGTGATGCAGAGTGCAAAGGGGAGGAAAGGAAGTCATTTGAACAGGGCACTGAAGGAGCAACAGGACTTCTTACACCAAAGAACAGTGGATTTAAAAAATGAAACAGATGAACATGAGGGGAAAAGAGAGAGAGGCAAACCATAAAACAAACTCTTAACTATAGAGAACAAACTGAGGGTTGCTAGAGGGAAGATGGGCTAGATGGGTGATGGGCATTAAGAAGGGCCTCGTTGTGATGAGCCTGGGTATCATATGAAAGGGATGAATCACTAAATTCTACTCCTAAAACTAATATTACACCATATAGTAACTAACTAGAATTAAATAAAAAATTGAAACAAACAAAAAAAGGAAGAATGAGGCAGGCACAAAGGCAGCAAGGAGAGTTCAGGAGCCCCAATCAAACCCTGGCTTTGAGATGACATAAACAGGAGAACGCAAGGAAAAGACACCAACAATACCCTTCACTTCATGACCTGTGGGTAAAATTAGCCTCCGCCCACCACCTTAGGATAAGCCATCTAAAGCTCAAGCTGCTTGGCTCTTATGAGTTCACCAGATGAGAAAATTCAAGGGATAAGATGAATGCCATGGTATCTTGTATAATAGCAAGCATAGTGAATGTTATTAATATTATGTCTAACATTGGTGGGGTCTTTATTATGCACCAGGACCAACATTAGCCATACTTACAACATTAGATAATTTCACTTCACAGCAACCTCATAAAGTAGGTACCATTATCCTCCCCATTTGTCAAAACCAAAAACTGAGGTTTAGCAGGACTTGTTTAAAGTCCAACGACTTGACTTGGCTGAACCCATGTCTCTTGGACTCCAAAGCCACTTACCTTAGTCACTGCATTATAATACACAAAAGTACAGCCCCAAAGATCTGTCTAGATGGTTTACGAAGCATCCATATCCTAGACTATCATGCAGGCATTACATGATGTTGTAGTTCTTTATTTTCATGATACATTATTAGGTGAGAATAATATATATATAATATATATATATTATTGTAAATATAATATATATATATATTTGTGTTTATTAGCAATATACACATGTATTAGAAATACATGTTAGAAATATGTAAGATATGAAATACATATATGTTACACACAGAAAAACCTAAAAGCACTCACACCAAAATATTTATCTCTTAGTATTGAGAGCCTAGGATCTTTATATTTAGCATGGATTATTTGTATAAATTTAGTGGTCTGGTATTGGTAAACAGGTATAACAAAGAGGCTCCAAAATGCAGTAACTCTCTCATGTGACTTGGTCATCTTTGACACATAACCTCCAAGGCTGCCTCCAGCATCACTCTCATCTGGACAGCTAAAGAGGAAAAGAGGGATCCAGGAGAAGCTGTCTGTCTTCAGGCAATGACCCAGAAGCTACACAGTCACATGCTCTCATACCTCATTAGCCTGATATGAGCAAGAGTGGCAGGGAAATGCAGTTTCTAGCTGGATGGCCACACACCCTGTTAGAATATTCCTATCAATAAAAGAAGGGGCTAGTGAGTGCTAGGGGACACCTGTATGCAGTTGGCCACTTAGGAAGCATGATTTTTAGGAATTCCAAAAGAGAATACCCTAAACCTCCACCCTCTGAATGGGAGAGCTAGAAGCTTCCCTCTCCCATACCCCTTTCCAGGGCCATTGTACAGACTTGCCCTGCACAACTAGAAGGCACAATACAGGGACCAAATGGAGTCCCAGACCAGGCCTGGGGGATGGCCCAGCTTTCTTTCTCTTTCAGCCTGCGCTCCTACTGAACCGAGCAATTCTTAGCAATTTGCACAGCAGAGTGTGTGTGTTTCTGACCTGTCCTTGGGAGCCTGGGTTTGTATTGGCTGACTCTTAAGCAAGGGTGTCCCCCATGATTATAGTGGAAACCAAACTGCTCTCCTACCACATCTCTCCCCACTCCCTGCACTGTACCTTCCTGTGATCCATGTCCTCCAGCGCCCTGCCTCTCAGTCCACTTCCCAACTCGCTGGGGTGTCCGTCAGTCCAGAGCAGTTGGGAGGGAGCTGTCATTGTTAGGATTAAAGTACTGAATATACATACATACTCTTGAACCCCCTTCACTTTATTAGGCCTTTTTGACTTGACGTCATGATACGGTTCCTCAGCTTAGTTTCCTTAATGATAAAACTTTTGAAATGGATTGATACCTAGAATTATCAGTTGAAAGTATCTAATTTGTCCTTAAATAGTAATGCCTATGCAGAGCAGGAAAAATCCAAGCAGGTCAAAGGGATATAGATTTCTCTTGACTTCTGTCCCCAGTCTTCCTCTTTAGACAACCACTTTTCCAGTTTCTCACATAGTCTTCTAGAAGACAAAGAGACTGTGGTAGTTGGCTGGACACACCCTAGCCACTGCATCTTTCATTTATGCCACAATCAGAGGTAGGGTCACAACCTGCCAAGGAGTAGACCGAAAATGCTTTCTGAACTCACGTCCTGCTCTTCCTCCTGCCGTTCTGTCCTTTCTCTGCTCCTCCCCAACCATGAGCTCCTTCACATGCATGTAGGTCAGATATGCCCAGCTCTGTGATGACCTCCCTTCCCACCTCATCCTGCCCACTACTCTGACTCTCCAGGAAGAGCCCTTCTTCCCCTTAAGGTGCTCCCTGAGCACTTTTCCCCAATACTCTGGCATTTCTCCAATAGTCATAATTGTTGCAATGTTCACCCTTCTCTGTCCTTGCTCCTTGTAAATTCCTTGATTACAGAAATCCTTCATCACGGATCTCTGGGACTCTACATAGAAGAGGGCTTATCACATAGTAGGGGCTCACTAAAAGAAGTAAAGGAAGACCCAGACCAGCCCTTCCACTGGTGAGTGGAATCTAATTGAGATGTGATTGAATCCCAGGAGCAAACCCTGGCCAACCTCCTTCTCAAGAAACTGTGAATTTCTCACTGCAGCTCTCCAGAGGGGCCTGCTTATCGGGGCTCAGTGTGTGGTCTAGAATCATGTGCACCGACATATTGCAACGCAGTATTTTAATGATGCCTTAGGTAGGAGGCAGCGCTGTCACATATAAAATGGCTAGAGAAAGAGACGGCTCTTCCTCTTCCCATTTTGAAAGTTATCAGATATTTTGGAGGAAGATGCAAATACCAGATCCCTTCAGACACACAGATATGGGCAGAGACACATACGCACACGGAAATGCTGTGTCTTCGCTAAATATAACCCTTTGTAGCGACAGTATCTCAATAATTTTCAAGTGAAAAGATAAGGAAGGAGAGCCAAGTCTTTCATAATGAATGCAAGCCTATAGCTTTTAAGCAGGGCTAACATATGGGCCACTGATGTGAATGTGAATGCAAATTAGATATTTTTGATTGCTTGAAATAAAGTCAGCAGAATCAAAGCCTCACACAGCAAATGGTGCAGATTTAACTACGTCAGTGCCAGGCTGAGAACAAGAGCTCTTAACACATCCTCAGGAAAAAAAGGGCCTTCAGGCTGGCATTTTGGATTGAGGCCTTTCTAGGTAGGACAAAGATTGGGCTTTATTGGCACTCTGGTTCTTTTTTTTATAGAAGAGTCATTTGCATTGCAAGGCTATGCATTAAAGATCGCCTTTGACCTCTGACCTTTCCCATTTATTATGTTGTCAAAAACCTTAAGGTCATAAGGAGCCACTAGAGGTCATTTTATCCAGTCTGCTGCCTTCAAAGCAAGTAAAGTCATATTCACTGGGGTAGGCACCATCCTCAGTGCTGGAGGTCCAGCAGAGACTACAACAGTCACTTTGTTCAAGGAGGTTACTGGTGTTTGGAGTCGTGGGACCAAAAATCTCACTCTGGTATTTCATGATTCTGACTCTGGCGGAGGTGAGCCTAAAATGCCTTAGGAGCACAGGTGCAGGGCACATTCCCTCAGAAAGTGTGTGTGTGTGTGTGTGTGTGTGTGTGTGTGTGTGTGTGTTTGGTTCATGGAAGGCTTCCTGGAGGAGTGACCCATGAGCCCAGCCTTGAAAGGAAGAGAGTAGCTAGCCAGTTAGAGGAAAAGGATCTACCCCCACAGAGGTGCAGAAGCCAGAGAGAGGCTCATGCAGTGAGGCACACAGTTCCCTGTGAGGGAGAGCATGAGAGGGTAGTGGACAGGCTGAGTGCATAAGCCGAGAGGACCTTGCTCCCAGGGGACCCAGCCATCTCATGTAGTGCCCAAGAGCTAAAGGTCTAGGAATGGAGATAAAGGCTTTAATAAACCTTTAATAATGGGAGGCCTTTACCCACCCCCAATCCCCAAAAGCATGAAGTACCTGCCAATGAGGCTGCGTCATGCAGAAGGCTCCTGCCCCGACTCAGGCAGGTGAAACATGAGAAACAGAGTTGGTCAAGAGGCTCCTTATGGAGGCTTAAATCCCAGCCTCCGTAGCTTAGCATTGGGAGAGACTTCTCCTGTCAAATCAGCCCAACACTGCTGTCTCCTTCCAGCAAATGTAATCTTCTCTCCACTGCTTCCTTACCTCCTAGCTTAGGATTTGTTTCTAAACCTCACTACTATTGACATTTTGGACTGAATACCTCTTTGTTGGGGGTAGGGGCTGTTCTCTATATTGTAGGATGTTTATCAGCATCACTGACCTTGACACCCTAGATGTCAGTAGCACCCCCTACACACATGGTTGTAACAATCAAAACTGTCTCCAGATATTTCCAAATGTCCTCCGGGGGGGATGCGGTGGGGACCAAATCATCCCCACTTGGGAGCCCTTGCTGTAACTTAAATACACTAATACTTTTTCCCAGGAAATTCTCGTTTCTCTGCTCTACTGTTACAGTGTGATCTTGGTGAGGGCTTCTGGTTCTTTCATAACACTTTCTTCCCCTGGCTAAAGTGTTACCCAGCCTGGATGCCTGGTTTAAGCTGCTCAGTCAGAGCCCTTCCTTGGTGCTCTCACTGGACCAGGGAGCCTCTTACTTTCTTCTAGTGGCACATGTGGACATCATGAGCCTGGGGGCTGTTGGTGGTCGTATAACCAGCCATAGCTACAGCCTTAGCAAAATTCTGGTGGCCTTTGAGTACTTAGGGCTATTTGCCCTAAGACCTGTGGTTAGCCTCCGTGAACATTACACCCACTTTTATAGTGAGCTCATGTGAGTTGAGTTTCAGTCACAACCAAAGCAGACCTACTGAACTCACCATCCCATGGTGATAAAAGTCCTAGTCCTGAGGACAGGCAGATGAGCCAACAAGGTGAGGTGAGAGTGGGATTGTGTTTACATCGATATCTGGAGCATAGTCAGTCTGAGCTGCTTATCCCAGGCTGGCTGAGGGCAGAGCTCTTCCTGAGAGTCATCCTACCTCCTGAGAATAAAGCCGTGGCTGTGAGACAAATGACCAAGATGCAGTTGTTGTGTGGGATCAGATCTTTATTCCTTTTGCTTATTCCAGTGAAAGTTTCTATCCCCAGAACTATGACCTAATAAAATGCCCTGGCTCCTAGTTCTACCTCACTCTTCTAGTGATGGGTCGGGAGGAGGCAGTACGGAGCTGAGAGGGCCCTGACCGTCTATAGAAGACAGCACATTTTTCCTCTTCTTATTTTTTCCTCATTTCCAAGGCCAATGGCCAAGTAGAGAGGCAACTGTCCCCCCCTCCCCCAAGGAGAGGAAATCTATGAAGCATCCTTTAAAAAAATCTGCTTCCTTTCATCTGAATCTCCACCTCTATTCCAAGTATCACAAGCATTACCTAGTGTCTCCACACATCTGTGATGTATTTAAATTATCTTGCCTTGGACAACTTGACTAATTTAATTGCAACAGAAACATCCATGTTGTCATGGCACAACATCCTGCAGTCATAGTCTTTGACTCTATATCTTTAAAAGAGCACATCAGCCTCTTGACTATGGCAGGGATATAGGAGAAAGGATTAATAGATTAGCTAGCACCAGGCCACCCACCTATGGCTGAGTCCTTCAATCCAAAAGGCCCAAAGCTGCATGTCAGAGCTCTGCTGGTTAGGAGAGCCTTCCCTTATCCTAGAAACAAGCCCCACACCAGCTGTGTTTCTTGCTGTGGGAAGTTACCCACCACGAATGCAACTGCATAGGTGCTCAAGGTTCCTGGACAAGCTGCTTTCATCCAAAAAAAAAAAATTCCTTTTCATGCTAATACCAGATCCTACTACTAACAATACATGGGCATTGCTCACCAGGCCTGGAGCCCTATTTTGTATTTTAAGGATAGCTGGGATTCATCTGAATTAAGTAGAGAAGACATGCAGACAAGGAAATGATGATCATGAAGCTAAAAATTGTTTACAGTTCCCTGGAAGTAGGAAGCTTGGTGCCATGCAGGACCACACAGAGGAGCACTGAGGTCAGGCAGGAGGCAGAGGGAGCAAGGTAGGGTGGCGGGTGGGAAGAAGGAGGAGGGAGGTATGTAGAAGTGTGAGCAAGAGCTTTTCTTGTGGTTTCTGTGGGAAGGAAAAAGCAAGGCATGCTGAGCAGTTTAGGATTAGTTAGTTTGAATAATCTCAGCGGTTCTAGGGCATAGGAGCTGCACCCAATGGCCTGGCACTTGGCCCTGGAGCGATTAGGGCAGGGGAATTAGCAGCTTGGAACGTGAGACCCTAAAAGATACTGTGGCTGGGGGTATTGGTTGGTTTGCACATGAAAGGCATGCAAGACTCTGGGTGGTGCAGTTCCTCCAGGGTCAGTGAGGCCCCAGATGTCAATGCATCAGAATACAAAAAATAAAAAGATATGGTTGGTACAGTTTGTCCTTAGGGATATAAGCATTAAAGTGGTGGTTTTCAGATCTTGTTTGTATTTTTGTGTTATGCTGTTTGTTGTTTGTATTACAGTTTGATGCATGTTGTATGTGTTGGTGGAGCTACAGAATTCTTTATTCAAATGAAATGTCACTCGGATTCCCAATACATAAAAGTAAAAGATAGCTACTCTGGTTGCAATAAAGATCATTGGTCCAGAGATTGAAATACACAGCCTTTCTGCCCTTTTTCCTGGGCGGTTCTTGAGGCAATACTCAAGATGTATGGATCACGGCTTGGAAACAGGGCCCTGGAGGCCTCTCCTAACACCAGTTGTATCTGCCACAAAGTGGGAGTCAGCTAACCCACATTCTAGTCCTCTGCATCTACGCTTGGGGCTGTTGGAGGGTCACCGAACACCGAATGTTCCAGGAACCTGTCCCCTAGGTTTTTTCTGCCAGGACACTGCTCCCATGTATACCATCTGCACTGAAGAAAAAGCCAGTATTATGTTGTAGAGCAGCTTGCAAGGGACCCAAGTCACAAGATGCTCCTCTGAGGACTTATACTGGACCACACAGAAGATGCTGGCTCAGGATAATGGGATTTGAGCCACCTTCTCTGCCCCTTACTCCTGAGCCTCCGAATCTCAAGTCCTCCAGTATCTTCTCACTCGAAAGGCTAGCAAAGGCCAGTCTGAAGATGAGCCAGACAGCATGGAGGGATAAGAGCAAGACTTTGTCTCAATGGCTAGGCCAGAAGAATCATGATGACCTGCCCCAGACCTTCTTTCTTGGGCCTGCTTCAGTTCACTAAATGCAAGTAAGCAATGCAAAGAAGAGAGGAAATCAACATTTCACTCTCACTGCCATCATCATCATCATCATCATCCCTGATACAGTTAATTTTATTGTAAATATCATTTTTTTCATGATGTCCCTTTCTTGCTTCAAGGCAGTTGTTATTAATGTGACTTTAATGTGCTTCATTGCCCTGAAATTGCTGGTAGAAGCTATAGTTCTCTGTCTTGTTAACCTGAATTTTCTATGTTCTCTCAAGTGACCGGCAGCAAGGTGACATTTTTGCTGTTATTTCTCTGTTGACTTATTGTATCATATGCTTGTAAGTACACAGAGAGCATGGGCTGGAGAGCCAGTCTTCCACTCACTGGCTCACTCCATGACTTCTGGAGACCTTCACCTCATCTTGTTCCCCGTGCTCAGAGAGGACTGTCTGTTGTCCTTGACTGCACCCTGTTCCTTCCCATGGTCTTTTCTTGTGGGAAAGCATCATTAGGAAGAAAGAGTGACCTTTCTATTTGGAATCTGGGTTCAAAATGAACCCCCATTGTTTTGCACTGTGGAAACTTACAAGCAACATCTCCTTGGAAACAGTGGTGCCAGCTGACCCACTTAATCACTTATTGCTCAGTATCAAGTGAAGGAATTTTCAGTTTATTTCTTCTTGATTTTGAATTCGGGGTTGTGTTCTAGAACTTGCCTGGAAATCTGTCCTCTGAAAAAGTGGAAGGATATCCTACTTTTTCACATGCTGCTCTTTGAATCATAGGACATCCTGAGCACAAAAGAAAAGTGCTTAAATTGGGAGTTGATTGTACACTATGTAGAATGAGTGTCATGCTAGCTCCGAGTGAAACCTGTTATGAGAGAGTCAAGGTGATGTTTTAGAGCACTTGGCTGATGCTTAGAAAACTATTTCTGTAACACAGGTGTACCCATGTATTGGGTGCATGATTTTAAACTCCTCTTTTCCTTTTGTTCAAATTGACTTGAATGTTGCGTGTTTGAGTAGGATTATACAAAAGTTTTTGAACTTTATAAAGTAGGATCCATGTGCAGATTTTTATTGTATGTAATTATCTAAAATGAGAATAGCACCCATGCAATTCTCAACTTACTTTCTTGGCTTCTTAGGTAATATAGAAAATTAGAACTTAACTGTAACTCATATGGACAGGTAGGTGAAGTAGAAAACAAACTCATGTGGAGATGGAAAAGAACCGTCCTTGAGCAGATGAATAATGATAGAGGGAAGCAGTGGGTGATGGCTTGTGTTGTTCCCAGGCCTTCCTGATTCTGGCATAGTAACCTTGCACATTTCCAAAAATGTAGGGGCAAACACTTAAATATATAACAAAAAAAGCAGAGGCATTTGAAGAATATGATAGTATAACTTCAAGGTTAACTTAACAAACATACTTTTAAAAAATTTTTGTAGAATCTATTCCATTTATGATTAGCATACCAAGGTTTTGAAATATACTCAGAAATGTCTAAAACTCACTAATATGGAAACCAGCCCAGAAATTGGTCAGAGATGTAAAGTGGTGATTCTGAAATGCTCTGAAATTCTGGGGGAGGGAGTGGGACTTGTTGTTGTTCTCATTTTTATTATTTTGAATTACCAAATGATAGACCCACAAGTGGCACAGGAGATCAATTAGTTCAATTATCACATGGTCAACCTGATTTTCAAGATGGTAACTAGCCTTTCCAAAGTCACAGTCTAAATCCGTAATGTCCTATATGGTAGACATTAGTCACACATAGCTATTGAACACTTGGAATGTGGCTAGAGAAACTGAAAAATTGAATTTTAAATGTTATCTATTTTAATTTATATTTAAAAACTGATACTTGGTTCAGTTATTGGAAAATTGTAAATATGTCTAGAGCAACTTGGCTCTATTAATCTACTTTTCAATTATGCACTTTATGAAATCTAAATACAGATCAATTACTTCTGAGAAATATTTAGCATCTAAATTGAGAAGTGCTATAAGTATAAAATACACATCAGATTTCAAAGACTTACTATAAAAAAGCAAATATTTCATCAATAAGTTTTATATTGATTGTATGTTGAAATAATATTTTGGATATATTGATTAAATAAAGTTTATTAAAATTAATTTTACCTGTTAATTTGTACTTTGTTTTAATGTGGCTGCTGAAAAATTAATCATGTACATGGCTCACATTATATTTCTATTGATAGTGCTGCTGTAGAGGATAAACAAGATGGCAAATATAATTTTTTTAAGATTTTATTTATTTATTCATGAGAGACACAGAGAGAGAGAGAGAGAGAGGCAGAGACACAGGCTGAGGGAGAAGCAGGCTCCACGCAGGGAGCCTGATGTGGGACTCGATCCCAGGTCTCCAGGATTAGGCCCTAGGTGGAAGGTGGCGCTAAACCACTGAGCCACCAGGGCTGCCCTGCAAATATAATTTTTTGATTGTTAGTCTCTTGATCTTCACTGAACTATGCTGCTTCTTTAGAACATTTTCTTATCTCTTCTATTACCTTTGCAAAGCTAGTATGTGACCTTTTATCAAAAGTTAAAAAAAAAAAAAAAAAACCTCTCTGCTGGAGAAAGCATTCTGAGAAGATGGCTGAAGAAGCACCAGGAGTCTGTATCCCCACCTAGACACCAATTGCACTAGCATAATCTGTCTAATAGAACTCTTCTGGGACGTCTGAATCTATTGGAAGTTTGTAACTTCCAGGAGAAGCTTTGAAAGGTAATTTGCAGTTAGTTTCAGTCAATATTAGCTCTTAACACAGTAGCAGCTACTCATCTCCCATCCTCATCCCCATGGCAGGCAGCTGGGTACATGCTTCTGGAGTAGCTTACATGCAGCTTTCAAGAGCCAGCTTTTCAAGAGCAAAAAGGACCCTATTCTCCAGATATCAGAAATCTGATTGCTGATTGCTGCTTCTGATCACAGAGGTACAGGCAAAGAGGTAGGTGGCCTGTGTTGTTGTAGTGACATGGCTCTTTCCATTGCTGTGCATCTTTCTCCTTCTGGCTGAAATGACTTTTAGGGGATTTAAAGGACCAATACCCCTCGTTTTTTTCCTTCCCTCTTTAGAAGACAGATATTAAAGACTAGGATATTCAAAAGAAAATGCAGGGTACCTGGGTGACTCAATCAGCTAAGCGTCTGACTCTTGATTTCAGCTTAGGTCATGATCTCAGAATTATAAGATTAAGCCATGCTGGGTGTGGAGCCTGCTTAAGATTCTCTCTCTCTCTCTCTCTCTCTCTCTCTCTAAAAACAAACAAACAAAAAAGCAAATGCATATTTAGGGAAAACTAGAAAGTGACTACACATATGCAAGGAAAGGCTCCTGTCCAGAAAAAACTGAGAAGACCTTAAGTTTATTCTTCAGGCTGATCCTTGATATTTGATATAAATAAATGAAAATGAACAGATGGGAAAAGATATTCTATGCAAAGTGTAACCTAAGGAGAGCAAAGGTGGCTATACTAATATCAGACCAAATAAACTTTAAATCAAAAAGTTTACAAGAGACAAGGAAGGACATCATATATTAATAAAAGATTAAAAGATTCAATATAGCAAAAATTTATGACAATTACAAACATCTGTATACCTTCTAACAGACATCAAAATACAAAAGGCAAAAACTGGCAAAATTAAAGAGAGGAACACAGTTCTACAGTAGTAGTTGCAGACTTCAATACCCACTCTCAATAATGGATAGAACAACCAGACAGAAGATTGATAAGGAAATAGAGGACTTACACAACACCATAAGCCAATGAGGTCGAATAGATAATATAGAACAATCTGCCCAACATCATGCACATTCTTCTTAAGTGAAGGAACATTTTCCAGGATAGAATATACATTAGATCACAAACTAAATATCAATAATTTAAAAAGACAATATTATACAAAGTATCTTCTCCATCTACAACTGGATGAAGTAAGAAATTGATAACAGAAATAAAACTGGGAAAGTCATAGATTTGTGGAAACTAAACAACACACTCTTCAACAATCAATGAATCAAAGAAGAAACCACAAGAGAAATTGAAACCCCTTAGAGATTGATAAAAATTAAAATACAGCATACCCAAACTAATGGAATACAGCAAAAGCAATGTGAAGGGAGAAATTTATAGTTATAAATGCCTACATTAGAAAACAAGAAAGATCTCAAATCAACAAATTACCTTTACAACTGAAAGAACTAGAAAAAAAAAACCTAACTAAACCCAAATCTAGCAGAAGAATGGGAATAATAAAGATTATGGTAGAGAAAAATGAAGTAGAATTTTGAAAAATAATAGAGAAAATCAGTGAAACCAAAAGTTGGTTCTTTGAAATCAACAAAACTGACAAAATTTTAGCTAGATGAATTACGGAAGAAAAAAAAAAGAGAGAAGACTCAAATTACTAAAATCAAATGTTAAAGAGGTTATTGCTTTTGGCTCAGGTCATGATCCTGGGATCCTGGGATCAAGTGTTGCATCAGGCTCCCCGCAGGGAGCCTGCTTCTCCCTCTGCCTCTCCCTATGTCTCTGCCTCTCTCTGTGTGGTTCTCATGAATAAACAAATAAAATCTTTTAAAAAAAGGAAATAAGAAGACTAGTTCTGCCCATGTACTACAGTTATGAAGGTGTCAAAGGCTGACAGTACAGTGAGTAAGGATCCTGTGGCTCTAATACAAAATTGATCCTGGCCATTAGGACAGAGGCTGTTGCAAGTCTTCCTGACTGTAGATGTCACTACTTTTTGGATTTCGAAAATTTTAACTATTGGTACAACTTGGTGGCTCAGAGATTGAGTCAGCCTTTGGCTCGGTGTGATCCTGGGGTCATGTCTGCATCCAGCTCCCTGCGGGGAGCTTGCTCCCCCTCTGCCCATGTCTCTGCCTCTCTCTGTGTGTCTCTCATGAATAAATAAATAAATCTTTAAGAACAAAAGTTAACTATTTCTTTTGTCTTTTCCAAAATGATATTAGAGATAAAGGACAGAAAGGGAAAATAGCGATAGTGACTCAGAGTTGTTTTAACTGAGTGTTTTCTAATTATGAAAGAAGAAAAATTCATTTTGAGCTTAAATCATTCAATAAGAAACAGAGTAAATAGTAAAAGTTTTCTCCTTCTCTGCCCAAAGTGCCCAATCCTGTTCCTCAGAAGCACTGCTGTTATAGTTTCTTCTGTCTTCCAGACATTGTCGATGTCTGTATCAGATGTAGATATGGCTCTGGATTTGTTGGCTGGAATAGTTGAACATTATTTTTTCTTTTTTCTTTTTTTTTTTTTCTTTCATTTATTTATGATAGTCACACAGAGAGAGAGAGAGGCAGAGACATAGGCAGAGGGAGAAGCAGGCTCCATGCACCGGGAGCCTGACGTGGGATTCGATCCCGGGTCTCCAGGATCGCGCCCTGGGCCAAAGGCAGGCGCTAAACCGCTGCGCCACCCAGGGATCCCGAACATTATTTTTTCAAAGCACAAATGATACCATATTCCACAAACGATTCTATAATTTGCTTTGATCGTTTCACAATGATACCTTGGGCATCCTGTCAACAAAAAAGAAATCTTTATCATTCTATTAGCTGTGTATTAGTCCTCGGCTTGTATGCATTTAATTTATTTAACTAATGTCCTTTTGATGAGCATGACTGTTTTTAGGGTCTTTCCCTATTATAAAAGTATTGTAATGAACACCTTTCTCTCTCTTCCATCTGTAACATTCTGTATAGACCTTTATGCATATGTGTTAATATATGTGTATGGGAAAATCAAAAGAAAGAAGCATAATTAAATAGTAAAGTATAATTAAATATTTAAAAAAATATTATCAAATAGCATCCTAAAATGTGAATGTGAACAAATCACCCTTGACTATCTTGAGGATTATAGTTTGTTTTTTTTTAAAAGATTTTATTTATTTATTCATGAGAGACAGATAGAGAGAGAGAGAGAGGCAGAGACACAGGCAGAGGGAGAAGCAGACTCCATGCAGGGAGCCTGATGTGGGACTCCATCCCGGGGCTCCAGGATCACACCCCAGGCTGAAGGCAGGCGCTAAACCACTGAGCCATGCAGGGATCCCCGAGAATTATAGTTTCTTTCAAATTTTTGTTATTATGATTCAATGGCAGTGATACCTCATTTGATATAATTTGCTTTTTTACTAGGAATGCTCTTGAACTTCATATCATACATTTATTGACCATCAAAAAGCAAAAGGGTGGCAATACTTCTGTGATCTCATGAAGGGACATCAACTCAAAGGTTGGCACCTGAAGTCCTTTGGAGAATGACTCTGAGGCCCTGGAGGTAAGATTCATCACCTATTTATCTCTGTATCTCCAGCACCCCAGCACCCCAGCACATTGCCTGCCTGGCATATGGGAGACACTCTTTCAGTGTTTGTTGAATGAATGAATAAAAGTGGGCACAATAATGTAGAAAAAAACTAAAGAAGGCATACAAATTTCAGACAAATTGGAGATGTGGTGTTTGGAGTACAAGGATTTGAAAGAAAACTCTATGAAAGTTACAGGCACAATCTGTTCATGGGTGTGACATGTGCCCCATGCTTGGAAGGGCCCCAAACTTAATTTAATGCGTGGCTGGCACCATTTTGAAATTCATAATAGTTTTTAACAAGGGGCCCTGCATTTTCATTTTGCACCAGACCTTGCAAATTATATAGCCGGTCCTGGGTACAGTAGGTGAAAGTAAATGGGAAGATAAATATTTAGAAAGTGTTTGGAGAGATGGAATTGCACTTGAGGGTTACATCTGGATGAAAGTGAGAAGTGGGGTTTCTGGAATCTTTTTATCATATGCTTCTACTTAAACCAAAATAGATCAGCATATGTAGTCCTTTTTAATCCTAATTTTTAGATTAGCTGACCTGTGGTAACAGCAAAATCATGGTTATGATTCCATCAAGAAAACATCAGCATAAGCAGCTGTCCACTGAGTGGGGAAACAAGACATAGAAAAAGAAAACTCAATCAATTGTCTGCAATAGTAGATTACAATTTGGGTGTAATAACAAGAATTACAATGGAAAGAATTGCAGTGTGTGCTGAGTTAAATATTTCACTTGTGCAGAATTTAACACCAAATCCATTTCTTTCTAATAAGTGATTTTTATTTACCTCAGTACATAAATGAAACTGGTCATTAAGGCTCTAAATTTAGCAAGTGATAAAATGGGATTCATTTCTTTATATTTGACAACTGGTATACATGCACACATATGTTTGCGCCAGTGTATATAGTATCTCTATAACACACATTAAAATGGAAGTGAGAGCATCATATGCCAAGTATCTTGAAAGTAGAAGGAACATGGTAAATTCTGGCCACTCACTGACAAAGGAAACACCAGAAAAAGACCAAGTTCATGGTAGGAAGGTCATAAGTTTGATTTCAGAAGCACACGGAAAATTGAATCCAAAGTGCCTTTGAGATATCAAAGCAGCTATAATACGTAATCTTTTTGATGCATGCATTTAGAGATCAAAGGAAATGTTTGGTCTGAAGTTGCCTATGTATTACTGCTGATTGATTGACATCTTGACCATGGACTAAGCAAAGAAAAATGGGAGAGGGAAACGGCCAGTGGTCAATCTTTGTAGAAGGGATAGTCCTGCATGTGAGATTGAGAAGGGGGGGCCCCAGAGGCAGGAGGAAAACCTGTCCCGTGTTGAAAATAGAGCCAAGGGAAGAGATGCTTTTAAGAAAAAGAAATGGTCAGTGGTGCCAAAAACCTACTAGCAGGTGCAATAAAATGACTGTTTGATTCATTAGAGTAAGTAACATAGAGGCCACTACTATTGCTAAAAGAGCTGGTCAGGTGCCAGAAGCCAGGCCCAGGTAGGTGGAGAAGTGGATGGGATAATAGAAGTGAAAACACACACTTGCTGTCATCCTTTCTCTCTTGCTCCTTCTCTTTTTCAAAGATACAGAGAATCGGGGATCCCTGGGTGGCTCAGCAGTTTAGCACCTACCTTCGGCCTGGGGCACGGTCCTGGAGTCCCGGGATCGAGTCCTGCATTGGGCTCCCTGCATGGAGCCTGCCTCTCCCTCTGCCTGTGTCTCTGCCCTTCTCTCTCTTTTATCATGAATAAATAAAAAATAAAAAATAAAATCTTAAAAAAAAAAAAAGATACAGAGAATCAAGGCATCTGAGTCACCATTCTGCTCACTCACTTTGCTGAGAAACCTTGAGAATAGTGGAGGTGTCCAGAAAGAGTCCATTCTCACCAGGAGTTGAGGACAAATATGGGGCAGTAAAGGTGACTTCCCTGGACTTCTAGCCCTGCTCCAAGTCTTAGTCTGGGAGTGACGTTAGAAGCTGGGGAAATCTCTGAGCCAGAGACTCGTTTCTTCCTTTCAGAAGTCAAAGAGATTTGGGGAGTATTCATTGCCTTCTAGAGGAAGACTGACCCTACATCTAAGCTGAGACCCAGCCAACAGGAAGTATGTAGCCAGGGTGCACCCTCTGTGAGGCCACGTGCCTGGTGAGCACTGTGTCAAGGTGCTGGCATTAGTGCAAAGTGTCATCTTGGTCACTGCAAAAGCCCCAGGGTCTCACATTCACAAAGTTCTCAGATTTAGACTTATGTCCCTGGCTGTAACCGAGGCAACACACACAGTCTCAGAAGTACACGAATAGGATTGGAAAGAAGGGCTGGAAAACTGTAAATCTGTCTCTGTTCCCTTTCACCTCAGGCAAGCTACTGAGCATCCCTGTGCCTCAATTTCTTTGTCTTTGAAATAATGGAATCTACTTCATCAGGTGGTTGGGAAAAAAATTAAATGACAGAAGATCGGAAAGATGCATTGAGCCAGGCATAGCATAGAGTAAGTGAGTGTTCATAAGTGTAAGCTGGTATTACTTTTATTACTATTTGATGTTTGTGAACAACATGATTGTATTATATCGTATTCCTGGTGTGAAATGTAATTTGTTAAATGTAAACATTTTCAAAGTAGCATCATAAATGTGACCCTATTTTGACATTTCTTTATTTTTTTAAATATACTGGAGCCTTAAAATAATCTAAGTGTTTTGGGTTCTTCTCCACTCTGAGTGGACTTGGACTTGGGTATGGAAACTGAACCTGGGACAAAGTGGCAGTGGGGAGGAGCTCTACCTCTGCCTTCATAATAGCAAGAGATGTCTCGAAGGCTCAGCCTTCATTGTTCTTTGAAAGTATCTGATATGGTGATAAATGAGTGCTGCTGCTCTTAGGTTGTCACTATTATGTGAATGTCCAGGTCCCCTTGGAAGACTCTCTTTGGGCACCTGACCATATAGGTCAGGCCAGCTCTTAGCGCAACTGCAGGCAAATGGAATTGCTTTGTGAATTGTCATATCAAAAATTAGTTTATGGAACTGTAGCTCAGAAGGGATATTAATATTTAAGTGCTTATCAGATAGATTTAGAACTTTCTAGAGGCTGGAACGTCTGGGGGAGAAAAAGGAAGAAAAAAAAGCTTGTCTGATCTAGCTTGACGGTCAAGCAAAAGACATTTTTCATAGAAAAATTGCTAAAAGAAAATATTAATTACTGGACACGGTTATTCAAAACAGATGAATTCATCTTTGGAAATTCAGAGTTCATGGAGTATAGATTTTACGAGCAACAACAGCTTTGTTCCTTTTTACTATTGTCAAATAAAGAAAAGATTCACATTTAGGTGGTGGTATTTCTGAATACCAATTAATTTCTTCTAAAAGGTGTTCTAAATGACTGAGATAGTCTTGGCACCCACCTTGGACTAATAAGGGAACAAATACGGTCCTTAGTAAAGCTAAAGCTTCAGGCCAGAATAGGGAGAAACTAAAATCCACCATGAATTTTGTGGAAAGAAATCTAGACCTGATGTAGGTAGAGGCTGCGAAGGAAGGCAAGAAGGGGTCACATTTCCAGGCTCTGTGCTAGGGAGCACCACGTTAGCAGAGAGCATCTTCTTAGGAATAGTAACCGCACCAACCTGGTTTGGAAGTTGAGGAGATGTGGGTAGAGACGAGCAAATGGCCACTCTCTTCTTGGTGCTGGGTCTGCTAGCACTCATTTTATGTCATTTATATCTCCCTAGAGGATGGGGGGACATCCACGTTTAACAAATGAGAAAACTGAGGTTCAGAGAGTGTATGCGACTACTCCCAGGTCACACAGCACACAGCGGGCACTCCGGCAGGGTGGCTGGGTGGGTTCTGGGATCCAACCCATACCGTTGCTCATAATGCCCGGTCTTTTCTGCTCCATCCAAACTGCCTCATCACAGCGGGTCCCCCCATTTCGGATATCTTTTTAATGACACTTGGAGGCGTTTTCCAACCAGGGAATTACAGACACAGATTACGTGAAAATGGCTAAATCTGCACCATGGGATAAGAACTATCTGCAGTTTACTATTCAATTAACCTAAATGTAACCATTTATTCCTGCTGACATTGTTTGCCATGCCTACTTCATTGTAATGGAGTACTTAATTGGCTAATATCTACCTTGATTATGAAAGGGCACAAACAGTGAAATGAATAAAAATATTATAGAGCAAAGCAGAGGGAGCGAAAAGAAGAAATGAGGAAAAGCTACAGAGAGGACAACAGTTCCCATGAATACTTGGCTAAGGATGTGACTTCGCCCTGCCTAGTGCTGTGACCTCTTCTTCCGTTTCCTGGATGCCACTGATGCTCCTGCCTGGCCTCCCCTCAGGTCTTACGAAGCTAGTGGTTCAGGGCTGGCTGCTTCCTGCTTCCTTCAACTGGAGACTTAGAATCAATGGTAGAGAATGGCCAATATCAGCTGATAAAATAGAGCAAAGTTCAACATTTCCCCTCTACCATCAAAATATTGGTCTATTTCCTTGTAATACCTTTTCGTGTGTGTGTATGTAAAAAAGCATTTTTTGCAGAGTTGAAATTACACCATACACATAATTTTGTATTCTGCTTTCTTTTCACCCAAGAGTGTATTGTTACAGCATACAAAATCCTATGAAAACAATTTGGGAAACACATTTAATTAGTGTTTTCTCTTAAATTGTGAAACATATAGACTCATATGGTGGACACCTGGCAGGATATACAAGGGTGGGGTCTCTCCCTACCCATACCCAGCCCTATCTCCTCCCCAGCACATGGGGCTGAAATACCTGCCAGGCCTTTTGCTAGGTCTCTGACTCTGAGGCCACTCCTGCTGTCGGTGTAGTGGAGCTGGGTTGCAGAAATGGGAGGGGTGTTTGACTATAGAGTCTCTAGGTCCCAAGCCTGGTACCTTTGTTCTTTGGTAGTTTTTGTCTAACTCTATGGAATATTCCCTTCCGCCCCAGCTGCCAAAGGCCATTTCTACTGCTTGGCATTTTATAATGACTATAATATTGTGCACTTGGAAGATATGGATGTATCTGCTGTTTGGTTCTGCCCTTGGGCCTTTGGGCAGGAGACTTGTGAGTCTGTTGGGAAGAGGGGAGCTGTATGTGATCCATTCATGTCCATGGAGGCTGATAAAAGCAAATTGAAAGCAATGAGACACCCTAGGCTGTGCCCAGGCAACTCTGACCACCTGTCCTCGCTCCTGGACTCATGGCTTCAGTTTCTGAACTCTGTATCCAATTCGAACTCTTGCCTGTGGTATCCTCTAGCAACTTCCAGGGAGCGCCTGGGTGGCTCAGTTGGTTAGATGTCTCTGCAACTTCCCTGCTTTTTACTTCTTAGTCTTTGGCTAGCTCATGCCTATGGTTTTTGGTGTTCTCTGTTATCATGTGGGTTTGCTCCACGTTGACCTCATGGCCATAAGGAATTAGCCTTGGCCATGGTACACCTGTTCTCTATTTCTTTCTGTTGGGATGAGGCAGGTTCCAACATTTAGCCTATGAGTGCTGCCGGGTTACTCATTACCTACCCAAGGCAAAGCATGAGGGGCAATCCCTCTCCCACTACCCACACCTGTGGAACTCAGTGTGACAGGAAAAAGAGACAGTCATTCCCATTGTCCCAAAGACAGATGAGGAGATAATGGGACTGACGCTCAGTTTACATTAGCCACCCCTTGCAGCGTCACCACCACCTTGCCCCTATTTCTCTTTTGAGTAATACTGGGGTAGTTCCAGTAAATTCCAAGTTCCCAAGCCCAAGAGATAAGGGCAAAGAGGATGGGCAGGCTTGTATCCAGACTGTCCTGTCAGAACAAGGCAATATTGATGGCCCCTCTGGGAAGACATTCTGCAGCCAGGACTCCCCTCCTCCCTGGAATGTAAGGTCTGTTAGCTAATTTACCACCCAATTTGGCCAGATGAGCAGCAGGACAAATTGTCAGAAGGCTTCTCTTTAGGGAGGTTCCTCTTTTCCTCTCAGTCACTGGGGATGTGAGTGAGTCGGGCACCTTTCCAGACAGCAATCAGAACTACAGACCATAACTATATATTCTTTGTCCCAGACATACTATATCTAGGAAGTTACACTTTAGGAAATCACTGGACTGGGACGCCTGGGTAGCTCAGCGGTTAAGCGTCTGCCTTCGGCTCAGGGCGTGATCCTGAAGACCAGGGATCGAGTCCCACATCAGGCTCCCGCATGGAGCTTGCTTCTCCCTCTGCCTGTGTCTCTGCATCTCTCTCTCTCTCTATGTCTATCATGAATAAATAAATAAATAAATCTTTTAAAAAAAAGAATAAATAAATAAAATCTTAAAAAAAAATCACTGGACAAATCCTAAGGTAGCACAAGTAGGTAACAGGAACAATGTGACAACAGAGTTGGCCATAAAAGCCAAAGATACTTAAAGAGTGAGGGAGGAAGGGTAGGAATAAGGGGAGAGAGAGAGAAAGAGATACACAGAGACAGAAGGAGAGAGAGAGATAAACAGAGACAGAAAGAGAAAGAGAGTGCTTGCATGTGAAGAACTTTAATGCTCTACAATAAATTTAATTGGTTAAATAAACTGTGGCCTGTCTATAAATGTAACATTAAAAATGATTAAATGTAGTTACTAGCCTAGAAAATGTTCTTGCTATATTGTTAAAGTCACAAAAAGCAAGTTACCAAACAGTATCCTTTTAAGGATATGCACTAAATGTTAACGGTGGTTATCTGTGGGTGGTGTGATTTCAGGTGACTTTTAAGAAATTTTTTTTTCCTTATATGTTTTTTTTTAAACAATCTACAAAAGCAGGCATTGCTTCTGTAATGAAAAATAACAGCCAAGGAGGAAAGAGTACCTAAAACCGCCTCTCTCAGCCATTCTGAACTCCTCGTTTTGTGTGAGAAGTGACAAGCACCTTGGGGACCCAGACACATCTTCCTGACTTTGAAACAACGCTCTCGCCCCAAATCAGGGTGAGCAGAGAAATCTGGATGAGAACCTCATCCTTGCCAGACACCGTCTCATATAAATCCCTGGCCCTGGCAGTCCTGAGCCCACAGCAGAAGCCCCACCTCGGGGGCAGCCCTAAGGAATGAGTTTTCAAGAGCCCAGACAGCCACCTTCTGTTTCACAGAAGCTTCTGCACAGTTCTACCCAGAGGACAGTCAAGGACACCTAATGGCTCCTTAGCTATTGGGACCCTTTTCTGATCTCAGGATAAAAGGCTGCAGTTGCCTTTCAGCACACAAACATTTGTCCTCACCTGCCTCAACCAAGCCTAACCTTGCAGGACCACCAGGGAATGTGTTAAAAGTGCCCTTTCGGGTGCCCCCATCCCAAGTGGGATCCGAATCTCTACAGACAGTGCCTAGAACTCTGTGTTTTTACTAAGCTATTCTATGCACTAAGAGATGGAAGGCAATCATGTCGCCCACACAGCGTCACCCTCTCTGTGCCATCAGAAACGCATGCCCTGCTGGGCCAGTTTGTTCCCTCTATTGCAAGATAGCAGGGCGCGTGGGAATTCAGACACTCTGAACCCCACCAACAACGTGATGAATTCCTTCCTTCCTTCATTTCCACCACTGGACACTGGTGGTGGAAGAGTAAGCCACGGCCACCGCTCCCCGGGATATTGCAAACAGAGGGGGATGCCAGCACGCCAGTGTGTAGCTGTTGTGCAGTGTGATGGGTGCAGTAGTAGAGGTCAGGAGTAAGACACCCAATGTGGACATCATCCCAGGCCACTGACGGTGAGCCGTATGCAGAACGGATAAGAAACTCCATGGGCCTGAGCTTGGGGGTGCATGGAAAACGGAGGGCTGTGGAGTCAGTGAGAAACACATTGAACCTGTTTTACAGCTGAGAAACAGAGGAATTTAGGGCTGTAGGAATTTCTTTGCGGTCCCCTAGGGAATTGGGGTTAGAAATAACTGTTTTTCATCTCCCCATCAATAGAACATTGGCTGGGATTCCTAACTCCCACCCAGATTGCTATGAGTGGCCCTACGACCCCAGAGAAAGGGATATAGGGACTCCTGGGTGCCTCAGCCATTGAGCGTCTGCCTTTGGCTCAGGGCATGATCCTGGAGTTCTGGGATCAAGTCCCATATCAGACTCCCTACATGGAGCCTGCTTCTCCCTCTGCCTATGTCCCTGCCTCTGTGTGTGTCTCTCGTGAATAAATAAATAAAATCTTTTTAAAAAGAGAGAAATAGGGATATATTACTGCACTAGCTCTCAATCATTTCGATGTCATAGATCCCTTTGAGGACCTGATGGAATGTGCCTATGTGCACGCACTTTTGAAAAAATTGCAAGGGGACTGTTAACCCCCTGAACCCTTCTACAGTTCATAAGATAAAAACTCTTAACCCCAAACAAAGGACAGAGAGAGGTGTGAAAGGGTAAGAACACAAGGAACTGAAATCTAAGAAAAAGATGTTCAGCATTCCTGGGAGAAAATGCCTTCTGAAGGGCAGGAGGAAAACAAGAAAATGAGTAGGCTGTGCGATGCGCTGCCAGCAAAACATCCAAAGTGATGACAGCTGACGCGCTAGCAGTATTTTAGGATCTCTCTGCCACTTGCACATTTGTTCCTTAGATACACTGACAAAGGCCCACGTTGGAGATTATTGACTCTCTTTCCATTGAGGCTTTTCTATCGAGGATGACAATAAGAAAGCTACGGGCCTGGCAAAAACTTCCAGCTATTGGTGTGATGAAAATGATGCCATGCGCATTAATGGAATCATTCCGTGCCTTTCCCACAGGATTCTAGAACATTCTCATTTGGTGACACAGCTTCCCCTGCAATGCCTCTCCCCCAGAATTTACCTGGGGCGGCAACCATCCTCAGTGTTTGGCCAGCTTGGCCTCTTCTGTCACAGCCTTGTTCTGTTAAAATAAATACACTAAACTCACTCTCAGCAGGTTATGGTGGCCGTCCCTAATGTGGCGAGTGGCTGTGTTCCGGCTGAGTGGACGCACGGGTTTCAATGCCTCAGTTGGGAGAAATGAAGAATATAAGAGGACAGAGGATAAAGAGAATGTGGTTCCATGACCTGAGATGGTGGAGCTTATCTCTGACAGTGGCGGCCCCGACATCTAGTCTGAGGTCAAGTTAAAAAGGACTCGGGCCAGCACTAAGAAGCTTTGTTCAGTGGAATTTGTCCTTTCCAGATCTCTCACAGACAGGACCTGAGCTGACAAGTTCCCCCAGCCCAGTTTACGGGAGCCCAGGAGGAGACCTTTAGAGGATCTGTTCGCTGACTTCCATTTCACATCTTGCAAGGTATAGACTATGATTATTTTGCTTAATAGATTAAGAAAGTGAGTCCTTGGGACACCTGGGTGGCTCAAAGGTTGAGCATCTACCTTTGGCTCAGGTCATGATCCCAGAATTGAGTCCTGCATCATGGTCCCTGCGGGGAGCAAGCTTCTCCCTCTGCCTATGTCTCTGCCTCTCTCTCTGTGTCTCTCATGAATAAATAAATAAATAAAATCTTGAAAGAAAGAAAGAAAGAAAGAAAGAAAGAAAGAAAGAAAGAAAGAAAGAAAGAAAGAAAGGAAGAGAAAGGAAGGAAGGAAGGAAGGAAGGAAGGAAGGAAGGAAGGAAGGAAGGAAGGAAGTAGGTCTTCTGTAATGAAAAGAGCATGGGGTTTGACACCATGGGAGTTCTGGATTTGGTGGAGCTAAGCCTCAACATTCTTACCTATAAAATGGGTATAACACTATCCAGCATTATCATAGCAGTGAATCAGATACTATAGTTTCTTCCCTTAACTAACAGCCCAAAGTTACTCTTCTGGAAAATGGCAGAGCCAGGTGTTCTAATGGCAAGTCCAGGAATCGTTCCCTGCATCCTACCCTGCCCTGCCTACTACATCTTCTGTCTTTTTGAAGACACTGTGGAAAGAGCTTCAAATTCCCATATGGCGCCTTGGAGATTCACCTTTCATGACAAAGATTCCCACAGAATTAATTCACAGCACTGCTAAGGTGGGGTGCTGGTGGATGTGAGTAATTTTTTTTATAGTGTTACAATAATTTATCATCCTCTCTCCAGCAGCCGTACTCTGGCTGGCAGCTCTAAAAACCCTACAGTCCACGAGAGAGCAGTGAACAGAAATATTTTCAAGAGCAGATGGGACGTACCTTCAAAACGCAGGATTGTCCCACTGAAACTGGGACATCTGGCAACCCTAAAAAAGCCCAAACTAGATGAAATAAAAATTATGAGATGGAGAAGCAGAAAAATATGTCTTTGCATTGATTAGCAGGGAATGTAATTAATCTCCTTCAACTCCCTTTTCAGTCCTGTGGTGTAAAACAAGGAGAAATTGCAGTCTTGCTGCCTTCCCCTGTGACAGTTCTTACGTGAGAATTTCAAAGTAGTAGAGTTTTAAAACTTCATAGTAATGCCTCCCCTTCTATTGCTCGGAACTGTTTGGGGAGTGATCAAATTCATGCCCAAACTTCCTCAGTACAATGCTTTTCTTATTAGCCTGGCCAACAGCGGGGTGAGAACACTCTGACGCCTAGAGTTAGGCCAACGTTTACGGTTTTATTAGGAAATTATACAAACAAATCTTTCTTTGCCTATTAAAGGGTTTTATTCCAATTTCTTTTTTTGTGGAGGTCAGCAGTGGTGAGAGAGAGGGAGTGCAGGAGGGAAGATCTCCAGCTTTTCTTCTCCTCTCCCCTTCCTTCCTTCCTTCTTCCGTTTTGACTCCTAGCATCCCATGTTAGGTTGGTCATTTTCTTCTTATCAAACGTGTGTTCCATTTAGCCTAAATACCATTAGACTAGACACGAGTGTTTGTGTGGAGCTCTGTACTGTTGTCACCTGTCCCTGCCCCACTCGGGTCCAGAACAGTGCCTGAAACATGCTGGTACTGACAAGTAAAATGTTTGTGGATTTGAACAAGCTGGACACCTGACACAGACCAACAGCCTTCCTGCATTTAGTCCGGAAGGGGATCAGATGAGTCAGTATCTGAGTTCAGTTAGTCACCTGATAGTGGACAGACCACAAAAATAAAAAGGTAAAATCTAAGAAACTAATCTTTTTAAAGCCAAATATCCACTCTTTATAAAGGCTTATTAAATATATATAGGAAAATATGTCTACATAAAAATATAGTAAATCATATATTATATAAGCTATAATATATAAACACTGTATATATATGTGTGTGTGTATATATATATCCCTATTGAATTATACTTTATTTTCCTAAATATTCTATTATGCCCACTTCTTGGGTCAGAGAAACATTATGAACTGAACCAAATTCCCCTCACTCCCAAAATCCATATGTTGAAGCCCTACCCCCAATGTGGTAGTACTTGGAGAAGAAACTCTCTGGAAGTGGTCAGGGTTAGATGGGCTCCTGAGATTGGAGCCTTCTTGATGAGGCTTGTGCCCTTATTAGAAGAGGAAGGCCTCTCTCTCTCCATGTGCATTCTCAAGAGAAATGCCAGGTGAAGACACAGCAAGATGGTGACCATTGGCAAGCTGAGCTCATCAGGAACTAAATCAGTTGATCTCTCAATCTAGGGCTTCTAATCTCAGAAATAAGTTTCTATTGTTTAAGCTGTCCAGTCTAGAGTATTCCGTTAGGGCCGTCCAAAGCTGACCATCACAAGAAGCGATGCTCAGTATGGTTAAACACCACAACCAAGGGCCCATGGCCATGGAATGCTATAGCCAAGAAAAGAAACATGTTCTGATAATAAACCAAGGACAATTTCCACTAGGTGACATAGACAGCTCCAAGTTCATGGCCCACGATGCATGACTGTATAGACACGCATGGACACAAGCAGCTTGTATCATCCCCGGGGTTGTTTCCTGGAACAAACCCACAGAGGTTGTGCCCGGAAGCTGGAAGGCTTGGGTCTGCCTCACTCTCTGCCAAGCAGAAGTTGTGAAAGCAAGCCGCCTGGTGGATGCTAAAGTTTCGAGACACTTGTGAGCTAAGTGCCTTAACACGACAGATTTATATATATATATATATATATATATATATATATATAATTTTTATTTATATATAATAATATAAATTAATATATACTACTTACACCAATGCAGTTAGAGAATATAATCTTTAATACCATTTATGAAGGAGGAGGTCCAGAAAGGCCAAAGGAGGACCTTAGGTCCATGAAGTTCATAATGCAGGCCTGAGGAAAGCACCAAGTATTGAAAATACTTTTCACTTCCAATGGAAACATTTCCTCCGCTGTATTAAATACTGCTCTGTAGTTCCGCAGCCATGCCCCACTCTCCCAAAAGTGCAACAATCATTCCAGAGTCTTGTCTGCTTACACTGTTCCCACTGTTTACACCATCCCCTCCTTCCACACCACCTTCTCCACTAGGCAGATATCCTAATGTCATCCACCTCTGTGCCTTTGTGAAAAGGCATCACAGCTCTTTGCCTCTTGGTTTCTACTATTCTCCTCACCCTCATCACCTGTTGCCTTGTGTTTTAATCATTCAGTCCATCAGGAGCCATACCCAAAGTTAGCAGAGTGCCCTGTGCAATGCAGTCAAGCTTAGTGGTAAAAACCAAGGATTCTGGTCCAAAGTTCAAAATCTAGTTTTGTCACATACCAACTATGTGCTTTTTTGCCTAGTCAGTTAATCTACTTTCTTCCATTTCTTCCTCTGTAAAATGGGAAAAAGTGTAGCATTTTCCTCACAGGATTCTTGTGAAGATGGTTTGAATATACAGGCATGTGTGCACATGCATTCAGACACAGACTTACCACTGGGAACATAGTAAGTGCTATGCAGTGATAGGTATTATCATCATTTATTGGTATTTTTATTAATATTATTAGGTATCAATTTCTAAGCATACAAAGAGCTCCTTAAGAAGTTCAAAATCAAGTGGGAAAACAGGCATATAAGGAAGAAACATTAAGATATCTCTTTCTGGGGCACCTGGGTGGCTCAGTGGTTGAGTGTCTGCCTTTGGCTCAGGTCATGAGCCCAGGGTCCTGGGGTCGAGTCCCACATTGGGCTCCCTGTGGGGAGATTGCTTCTCCCTCTGCCTGTGTCTTTGCCTCTCTCTCTGTGTCTCTCATGAATAAATAAATAAAATCTTTAGATAAAATAAAGACATCCCTTTCTAAGTGTTTTGAAAACCCAGACTCTCTCTAGCTGGGGGGAAGTTGAGAAGGCATTTTAAATGGAGGCCGCATGCAGGTGGATCTCAGTAGAGGGTTGGATTCTTCAGGCGGATGAGGGGGCAGGGCATCTTGGAAGAGTTTGCAGACTTGACGATCTCAAATGGCTAAGTTATGTCTGGAGATTGTTGAGAATTTTGGTGGGACCAGAGCATAGGCCACTTCTAGGGAAAGGAGCCACAGGGAGGTGGGAGACAGAGAGTGGAGACACACTTGAGAGTTCCACCCTTTTCCTACCAGCTGTGGGAAACTGGGGAGCAACTTGCTTAAATATCTACTCTGGGGAGACCATTGTGAGGTACTGGAGAGAGGACTGGAGGGAAGGGTCATTGGAGGGGGAGTGGTTAGCAAATGATTATGAGCATGAGCTCAGATCTGGGGGCTGGATCTAAGGTAGGGTGTATGGAGAGAGAGAGATGAAGAGGCCAGAGATGCCAGACTCAGCTGGGTGTGGAGACAGACAGGCTGTTGGAAGATGATGAGGCAAAGACAGAAGCTGACTGATTCCTGGTTCTTGGCCCGGGTGGTAGGATCCGTGGTTTCTGTGCTTCTGGAACACATGTAGAGACTTCTGGGAAGAAGCTGGGATGAGTCTGGTCCTCAGAAGGGAGACCTAGGCTGGTGATAAAGGTTTAGAGGATTCATCAAGCCTGTAGGTGATGCCACAAGAGTGGCTGAGAGCACCCAGGTGAGGGTGTCAGCCATGGGTGGATGGCAACACAGGTTGCCTGCCAGGATTCAAACCTGAACAGTTGTGGCAAACCTGAAAGAAGTCCGTTGACAGAGTCTATTATATTTCATTGTTCATTGTCCACCCCATCCACAGGACTGTTAGTTTCATGAGAATAGCGTCTTCGTGTTCTGCAACAAAGACTCCAAGAGCCACCAGTATCATGTGATATAAACTGGAGCATGTTGAGGAAACATCACAAGCAGAAGGGGAGCTGAATATGCACAATGCTCCAAGGTTCGTTATCCCAGAGAAGGGTGCCTAGGGCAGGCAGGTGCCCCATAGCTTTGGTAGACAGAAAGCTTCCACTACTTTGAAATTCTACATATTTTTAAGGGTGCAGAGGGGGCAACCTGGTAGAGAAGCATCTTCATTAGAAAGTCTGCTTTGGGGCAGCCCCAGTGGCCCACCGGTTTAGCGCCGCCTTCAGCCCAGGGTGTGATCCTGGAGACCCGGGATCAAGTCCCACGTCAGGCTCCCTCATCAGCTTGCTTCTCCCTCTGCCTGTGTCTCTGCCTCTCTCTCCCTCTAGTCTGTCGTGAATAAATAAATAAAATCTTGTAAAAAAAAAAAAAAAAAGTCTGCCTTGGTCGCTGTCCCAGTCCAGTGAGTTGACTCTCCTTGCTAAGGCATTAAAGGGAAGAGGTGACCTCCAGGGTCATCGGATCTGTATCTCCTCACTCGGGTATCCCCAACGCCTACAACAGTGCTCAGCATCTAAAGTGGTCAAAAACAGTCATGAAATCAATAGTGTACCCCAACGTGTCTAGCACAGATCTTGGCACATGGTGAGTGCTCATGGAGTGAACTTTCCTTCTGTCTTCCAGACACTAATGGGACTCATGCTAATTCTAACTTATTTCTCCAAGCCCTCATCCCTATTCACACAACCTAGTGGGAGATGATCCCCCTGTAGGGGCCTAAATACCCTGGGGTTCTTTCTCTGTTTTTCCTCAATTGCATTAGCTGAACCCTATGTCCCACCCCTCTATCCCTCCCCTTCCTGTTGGACAATAATGCTGTACCACTTTACAACAAACAGGGACAGCTGCCACCAGTTTTCAGCTAAGGAAACGGAGACTCCCAGGGTTTAATGTCTTGCCCAAGGCCCTAGGGATGCAGTGTGGGAGCTGCTAAGCCTTTTGACCCCGAGTCCATAGCTCTGCCCATGCCTTCTACAGGAAACACTTGGAGTACGGTTCACAACAGTCCCCAAGCAGATCTTTGGGAGAAGATGATGCAATGGTCATCATGCTGCATTCCCAGAAAAGCCACACAACACAGGCCACTTAGGGTGGAATGGTGGAAAGAACACTGAGTTCCTGGGTCAGCTCTGACGCTTAGCATGTGTGTGATCTTGGGCAAATTTCTGCAGTGCTCTGGGCCTTGGTTTTCATTTCTGCAAAATGGGAATAATGATGATTCCTGCCCTTTCTACGCTATAGAATTTTTTTAACCAACAATTGCTCAGTGGGGCGCCTGGGTGGCTCAGTAGGTGAGGCATCTGCCTTCAGCTCAGGGAGTGATCTCAGGGTCCTGGGATCGAGCCCTGAGTCGGGCTCCCTGCCTAGCAGAGAGTCTGCTTCTCTGTCTCCCTCTGCCTCCTCCCTCTGCTTGTGCTCTCTCTGTCTGTCTCTCAACTAAATAAATAAATCTTTAAAAACAAAACAATCGCATAGTGCATATTGCACAGCAAATGCAAATGCAAAAATAAATACGTAATTGAGTGAAAGAGTTGAGAGGATTGTGAAATTGCCCATAGTATCAGGGGCCTCTTTTTTCCATTCTAAAAATGGTCAATAATGAAAAGAGTGCCTTTTTTGGTCCCTAAAGATTGAGTTGTAGTATCCATTTATGTATTAATTTTGATTCTAAATTAATTTTTCCTAAACGGCATTGCGCATGTTTGAACTGAGCTTTACAAACTTTTTCTTTTTCTTTCTTTCTTTTTTCTTAATCAGACAGTCGAGATTTCTTATAGTTCACTCTGGCAGAAATAACTCTTTGTCATTGTCATCGCTTTGATAAACAAAGCTTTGAGGGCTTAAGACACCCCGGAGGATAGAACTGATATTTTCCAAGGGATCCTTTGGTCCTTGAGTCTCAGCAACTTGTTCCTTGTGCAGTTACATGAATGAGAAAAAGAGCCTGGCTCTTGGATCTGGGACATCTGAACTGACTCCTGCCAAGTGGCAGGGACAATTTTAGTGCTGCTGAGAATCTGACTGCTGTTTCCGCCTACTCCCGCCTTCCTCCTTCCTCCTGTCCTTGAGCACGCAGATGCTGCCTGCCTTCTGCTCTCTCTCCTTTACCAGTTTCTTCTATTGCCATGTCTCCTTGCACCCGCTCTCCACACTCCAGATTCTCCCCGTTTCCCTCCTTCTCCCTCCCTGCTCTCTATGCACCCTTACATATTGCTTGGCTTCTCCAATAGCCCCGTGCAATGCCTTTCCAGGGAGCACAGCGCGGGGCACAGCCTGGGGGAGGCAGGCTAATTTCATTCTCCTCTTGAACCTTCAAGTGCCAGTCATAGGAACCCTCTCTAAGGCTTCACTTTCATTCTCATCTTTCCCCTGGATTGCTGCAACCTTCCATAACCAGGTACTTGTCTCCAGTTCTGCCCACTTCAGTCTCCCAAGTCACTCCCTGGCTCTCAGAGTGAACTTTCTAAGTATTAAATCAGACCATGCCACTTTCTAGAATGCCCCGGAAACTCCAGGGAAAATCCATATTCCTCAACTTCATCTTCAAGATCATCTCTTACCTGGCCCCGGCTCACTGGTCCTAACTTACTCATTTCTAGGTACACATGTAGCACACACTTCATGCGGATCCCTGATGGTGTTGCCAGTGAATGGATGAATGAGTGGCGCATGCCCAGCATGGGCAGCAGGGTGGCACATGGAAAGGGCCCAGGCTTTGGGGTAGACTTGTGTGCAGGTGTCAGTCACTTATTCACCTACTGAACAGTGAAGCTCTCTTAGCCTAGTTTGCTGTATATATAACAGTAAGTCTTTTGCCCATCCTCAAGGCCAGGACTAGGGAGAGGTGAATAATGACTTTACCTTGGAAAAAAAAAAAATTCCAGGGGCATCAAAAGCTCAGTAATCAAGAAAATATTATTTTACTGTAGCTTTTTTTAAATAAAAATCAATGCAAAAGAACCCCATGATGAGCACATTTCAAAATTTAATAAAAGCAGTTTCTGACCCCCAACTTAAGCCTCACCCTTTGCCCTGCTCTTTAAAAAAAAAGATTTATTTATTTATGATAGACATAGAGGCAGAGACACAGGAGGAGGGAGAAGCAGGCTCAATAACAGGAGCCTGACGCAGGACTCGATCCCAGGACTCCAGGATCACGCCCTGGGCCAAAGGCAGGCACTAAACCTCTGAGCCACCCAGGGATCCCTGTCCTGCTCTTAACACAGGGCTTCTGTGAGAATTCCGGGCAGGCTGTTAACCACCACCTGGCCTTGTTCCTGGGCTTCCACTTGGGCTTGAATCCCCCAAAAGCAGTGATGCTTGAGTGTGGCTCAGAGACTGGTATTGATCTACAAACCATGGTGAGTCCGCAATGAGGAAAGTACAGAGGTTGAAAATGTTTTTGTAATAATTGGACAGAGTGATTTTATGTCTGTTCTATCTATTTATAAGTTTGGGCCTTTTATCTGGTACCTCTTCTGTTTCTCTCTTCTTTAGCAATTCGTTTTTGTTACAGTTTATAAAAGCTTTGGTGAGCAATGGTTTGGAAAGCATTTTACCAAACTAGTCCTTCACCACGGATGATTTCAGCACCGATCTCCAAAGGTACATGGCTTCCTAGAATGGATTTATTTGTTCCTAACATGGGGTGGACCAAACCGTGGGAGGATATGGTCTAGACAGTCCCAACTCTGGGAGGGCCTCCCCGGCATCCCTTTAGTCTATGCAATCGGCGCCCCCTGGTGTTGTGAGCAAAGCAGCCCTGTGTGCATCCTGCGCTGCTCACCAGGATCCTCTTGGATTCCCCCCACTTGGGTTTCAGACTGGATTTCAGGTTCCCTTTGTATTCCTCCCTTGCAGCTGCGTTCCGCCCGACAATGTAGCTATTCTCCATCATTCGTCTCTTCATTCAACAAAACTTATAAGCCCCTCCTGTGGGTGGTGGTGGTGGTGGGGGACATTCATGGATGTTGGGAACATAGGCATGAGAAGACCTGACATGGTACCTACCCTTGCTGAGCTTACAGTCCACCAGGCAGGCCAGGTGAACAACTACATGAGCAAGTAAATATATCAGTTGATGAAGTAGCCTAAAAACTAAACGAAGGGCTCCGGTAAATTGCAAAGCAAGGCCTTCTTTCTTTCTTTCTTTCTTTCTTTCTTTCTTTCTTTCTTTCTTTCTTTCTTTCTTTCTTTCTTTCTTTCTTTTTTTAAAGCAAGGCTTTCTTAACCAGAGTGTCCAGAGAAGCTTTCTCTGAGGACAGGAGCCCTAAATAGGACAAGGTCTCAGCCATGCAAGCAGCAAGGGAGAAGGTTTTATAGGCAAAAGGAATAAAATGCACTAGATCCACAGGAGGGAAAGAGCCTGTGGTGCTCCTGGCCCTGGAGGAGGAGCACTGTGGTTACCTAGAGAGGATGCCAGGGGAGGTTGGGAGGTGGCGTGCCCCCTCACGCAGCACCTGTAGGCTCGGTGAGTTATGTGCCCTGCACCCTCGGTGCCGTGACAAGTCTGACCCCCACTTTAAAACAGGTGTCCCATCTTTGAAATGGATATTCCCTGGGATAAGACATGTGGGTAACACAAGCCACCCCGGCCTGCTGAGCCTGCTTGGGCAGCTGTGGTGGACGCCGTGCTCACCTGGGCACCGTCTTCCCTGGCTGCTCCTCCTCCCGCCCTGGCTGCTGATTTTTGCATAGACTCCAATCCTGGGGAACCAGGCTGGGCAGGCACGCTCTGCTCGCGTCCAGTGACTGGTCCAGGGAGGAACGTGGGTCCCAAGCTGATCTGGTAAGATTACTTCTCTGAGGTTCATTCTAACTGGGACTGACAGCAAAGGCAATGTAGCTTTGTTGTTGTTGTTGTTGTTGTTGTTTAATTGGAGTTCAATTTGCCAACATCTAGCATAACACCCAGTGCTCATCCAGCCAAGTGCCCCCCTCAGTGCCCATCACCCAGTCACCCCAACCCCCCGCCCACCTCCCCTTCCACTACCCCTTGTTCATTTCCCAGAGTTAGGAATCTCTCATGTTTTGTCACCCTTACTGATATTTTCACTCATTTTCTCTTTCCCTTTATTCCCTTTCACTAATTTTTATATTCCCCAAATGAATGGGACCATATAATGTTGGTCCTTCTCCGACTGACTTACTTCACTCAGCATAATACCCTCCAGGTCCCTCCACATCGAAACAAATGGTGGGTATTTGTCATTTCCAATGGCTGAGGAATATTCCACTGTATACATAGACCACAGCTTCTTCAATCATTCATCTGTCGATGGACACCGAGGCTCCTTCCACAGTTTGCCTAGTGTGGACATTGCTGCTTTTGTGATTAGACACCAATGGTGAGCACACTCTGCCTTCAGGAGAAAACCTGTGTGCAGGGCAGGAGCCGAACACAGGTGGGCAGGTGTAGAGGAGGGATGGAGAGGCGCTCTGGGACTGTGCTGCGTCCCCGGCTCTGGGCCCTGGTTCCTCTCTCACCCCGGAAACCCAATAAATCCGTTTGTCCTTATTGTTCTTCCTACACTTGCTTCAGTCCAGTTTCCATGGCCTGTAACTACGAAGACGTGGCAATACAGCCTCCTCGGCTGCCCACCACCTGCAGGGCCTGTCCCTTCCCACCTTCCCACCCTGCCCAAGATGTGATTGGCCTTGGCAGATTTTTTATTTTTTTACTTATTTTTAAACTTCTTAAAGCGTTAATTCCAGTAGAGCTCACATCCAGTGTCAAACTCGTTTCGGGTGTGCCATATATAGGGACTCAACGGTTCTGTCTGTGAAATACAGTAAGGGCACATCCACGCTTCCCCAAGTGGATCTGTCAGGAACTTTCTACCATTGGGAGACTGGGTGTGACCGTTTCTCAATGTTTTGAGATGCCTTTTATCTTTGGAAAAGTTAGCAAATCTGAAGGTCTTGAGTCAGTATTGTTCACAGATTCTATGAGGTTCCTAGGAGAGGATACACACACACACACACACACAGATCATCTCTTTACAGATACACGAGTGCACACACACACAGATACACACTCGCAGACACATGTAAATGCACACATGCAGGCTGCATTCTTATGGAACGTCAGGGCAATTTCAGTTGTTTCTTTTATGACCAAATAAAAGGAATACCGCTTTCCTCAATGTTCTATAAATAAAAGGCCTTTTCTTGGGCCCTGGGTCAATTTCGAGTTCTTCAAAACCATCTGGAACATGATTTCCTTTCTTCTTAACAATTTCATTGTGCTATTTTTCTTTAAGCTCAACTGTAGTAGGGGGGAAAAAAAAACCTCTAGAAACCAAGCCAAAAATCGGTGTGAATCCTGACAGCAGGCCCCAAAATGCCAAATGGGCGAGAAAGAAAGGGAAACACTGACTTTTTCCGAAGCCATATAACAATCCATCCATGTAACAATGCATCTATCTCGATGAGTGTAAACTTTGAGAGGCTGGCGTGGGCCAGCAGGAGCGGTTTGTCTTGGTGGCTGCGCATTGTCATGTGCCCATCTATCCATCTACTTCTACCACTCTGAATCTGGTGACCTTTTGGATTCACTGCAAAATCCAGATGTTCAATCTGGCTCGGAAACCCCCAGAGGACTAACTATGGGGGTATTGCAGAGGTGCATGTAGATATTTTAAGCTGCAAATGATAAGTTAATGAGGAAGGTGGCTTGTGGAAGTCTTGGAAGTAATGATCTACTGCCAGAAATTGGATTTTTCTGTGGTTTACTCCACTTTTAAGAATAAATTATATTCTTAGTCCTAGGTTTATGCGAAATTGCTCATAAAGGCTGTATTATAACTATGATGGTGCCCACTTTAGGAGCACCATTTACACAAAATTCTCAGCTTCAAAACACATTAAGTATGCAATAGTTATTTGCATATCAAAATAATTCTGTGAATACATTTTTCCTACCAAATGATTCTAATAAATATGCAGCTTCTCCAGTTTCTTTAAAATAGGTTATTTGTGGCTACTTTTACATATCTAGGAGAAAGAAACATTTTGCATCAGGTGGAGAATGCGTATACTCTGAAACAGAGTATTAACTGGTAAGCTTTAATTACATGGTTGTTGCTATGAGAAGATTTGATGATCGTCCTGGTCACTTCTGATCTTGGGAGGAATTTTTGGAGTTCTGAAGCTTCAAGTGACTCTATGACTGAAATAAAAATTCTGGTTGGCAGTTGGTTAAATGTGACAGATTCTGTGAGCTGCTCCTGAAGTTAGTAAGCTGGTCCTTGAGAAATGTTCCCTGGATTCTCTTGATCATCTGCCTGCTAAGGAAAAGATGAGGGGGGAAAGAAGCCTGAACTAGAAGCCAAAACCTGCACTGGCTTTAGTATTAACCACCCATGTCACTCTTTGGCAAGTCATTTATCTCCCAAAGTTCCAGGTTCACTGTTTGTAAAATGGAAATAACACCTGCCCAAATTTTGTGTGTTGTCAAGGGATTTAAATGAGATTACACATATGAAAAGGCTTCTAATCTATTGTAAAAATAACTCAAAGATTAGTATTATCCTCTTCACTTTGTTCATAAAATAATGATGTCCTCTCTGCCTGGAATGCTTTGTTCCTGCATCTTCACAAGGTATGCGGGTTTAGATTCCAGCAAGATGCAGATTTCACCCCAACTTTGTTAATGCAAATATTATAATGAAGGAATGGATGTGTGGATAGGCTTAAGGGAACAAGAAGGAATGATGAGAAACCTAGGGAGGAGCAGAAGCAAGAAGCCATTGCTACTTCTAAGGCCAGCAGCCTGAGGCTAGGGTGGGAGGCTCCTGGTTAGAGAGCTGGAGCTCTGGAGGGCCACTCCACGGGACCCACAGTTGTGGAGGGCCACAGCCTTCCCCAGGGTGCAAAGGCTCAGGTGCTAAGCAAGGAAAAAGCAGGAGACACAATGCCCCAACTCTCCTCCTCTTGCCTCCTGCTGTCTCCTTTGGCCAAATTCCATTGCAAATCAGTTGGGAAATAAGTCAGATAGGGAAGAGCAGGGCATGGATGGGGGCAAGTGGAGAATCAACAGCTCGCTGGTTAATTCATTCTTGTCATTCAGTTCTCATCTCTTCAGAATGCCTTTTCCCACCACTTGACCTAAAGGACCTTCTGCCAATCCCTTTCAACTCCATCACCTTGTTGTATTTTTTTCGTAACACCTATTATGACTTGACATCATTTTACCATTCATTTCCTTGGTTATTTATTGTTTGCCTCCCCCGCTAGAAGGCCCATTCCATGAGGTGAGAGTGTCTTTGGTTTTGTTCACAGTTCTAACTCTAGAACCTGGAACATCATCGACATTTCCTATATCAATATCACTGAAGAGAACCTCAATGAATAATGATGGTAGAGTAATGGAGGAAGATGTTCCATTGCCAACAAATACATGAGTTGCGACTGTATCAACAGAAGCCACCTTTGCTCCAAACCCTGGGCTGAACCACCAAAATTTCCCATTCTAGAGAAGCCAGCCTGCCCACCCCTGCCAGGGACTGAGGGATATTCATGAATGACTTGCTTCAAGGAGTAGCTGTTCACTCATTGTTCATTGCACACTGCTGCAACAGGAACAGCTTTCTCATGACCAAGTGTCAAAAGGAACCAAGACTACTCATTTTCTATTTGAACCTGGAGGTGAAGACTCCACCATTTCCTCTACACATTCCTTATCATTCTGGGAAAAGAGTAACTCAGGTTGCATGAAAGCTCCTGCTCCCAAAGAACTGGATGCATCTCGGCAATGACAACAATACTAGTAATCCCTTATACTTGCATACGGTGCTTAGCCATCATCATTTAATCCTGACACTACCTACGGGAGAGGTGTTATTTTGTCATTTCTTAGATAAGAACGTTGAGGCTCAAAGAGGTTAGGTACTTGCATACGGTGCTTAGCCATCATCATTTAATCCTGACACTACCTATGGGAGAGGTGTTATTTTCTCATTTCTTAGATAAGAACGTTGAGGCTCAAAGAGGTTAGGTAAATTGTCACGTAGATAAAATGGAGCTTGATCTCAAACTCTGTCCCCTTGGGAGCTGTTTCCTATGTCAGTATTACTGAAAAGAAGATTGAATTCTACTGGTAAAACCGGTCACTGACAAGAAAAATCCATGACTGAGTGATCTGGAATTCAACTGGCATCTGTTAGTTGATCAGAGAGCTTGGTCAAGTAACAAAGAATGGATTTTAGACTCAGATTTAAGACCTTACCTTACACATTTGGTTTTTTATTTTAGGTAAGTCACTTCTCTTTGAGCCATAGTTTTCTCTTCTCTAAATGGGTTATCAACACGTCTTCCAGAGTTGTTTGGGCATTAACTTGCCCCAAGTCACACCATAAGCAAAGGGCAAAGCCAGAACTTGAGCCCAGTCACTGAAGCTAATAATAGCATTGAGATAATAGCAATAAAAATGAGACTGGACATTCCCTAGTCATTTGCTTTCTCAGCCTACCCAGTGATTTGCCCACCCACTGTTAGAAAAATGAGGGGAAAGGAGAGAAGGAAAAGAGATTTGATGTAATGAGTCTTTGACCTTCAAGAAGGGGTTGAGTCTGAGCATAGAGAAAGCAAAAGATAGGAGCAGAGGCAGAGCATTCACCCACATTCATCCTGGTAGAAAATTTATCTTGAGTAATCCAGGACTTGAATCTCTTCCTTCCAAATATAAAAGAAAGAACATTTCAAGATCCTTAACATGCCTATCCCATCCCCTCTACCATTGCTTTTCAGTGCCCTCACTTAGTGGAAAATAGAAATCCTGTGGCTCCTTTTGATATAGGCCATGGGGACCCAGCTAAGGACAGGCAACTCTCCTCCTGCTGTTCCTGCTGGACAGCAATAAACAGCCAAGCGTCCCCAAGGGATACGGACCTCACCGCTGACGTGAGCATAAACTGCCAAGGCTGCACCCGTGATGACAATGGGAAGGGAGTCCTTGCAGCTCAGGAGGGCAAGTGGACTTTGCAGTTAATCAAGCAGCTGAATAGACATCATAGTTAATCATGCCAGATGTTGTGGCATCAGCTCTATTCGAAACAAAAGGAGGGCAGAGGTCACTAATGGTAGAAAGCACAAGGAATGGCAAGTAAAGAGGAATGTTTTAGCTATGAATTACTGTTTTAAAAAGACGGGGAAATATGCTGGCTGTGATTTTAACACGAGTCAAGGTTATTTGAAATGTGCATGCGAGTTATTTTTGTAAAGCAAAATTGACAGGGTTGGGTATCCACATTCACCCTAAGAGAGGTGGTTCTACCATTATAACCTCTGAAATTGGAATCAGCTGTTTCGGAAAATGGAGAGATCTTAATCTTCATTCACATGTCCAGCAGAGCCTCGATGACCATTAGGGAAATAGGTGGAGTAGATTCGATCACTGGATGGAAGAACATGGATTCAATAGGTCTCCAAGACTTGGATGACCTAATATTTCTTGAACGATGCCTGGACTTCTCAGTGAACACATCCCTGTAAGGGCAGCAGGAACTGTACCCCCAGTGCCTGGCACTGAGCAATTGCTCACTTAATAGTGTTTAATAACAATACATACATACTTTTAAATTTAAGTACCTATAATGCATTAGGTATTGTGCTAAGATATTCATACACCTTTCAGTCCTATCCCCAACCAGTGAGCTATAGAGCAGAGATTCAAAACCTGTCCCCCTAATGTGGGCCCTTACAGTATCTCTCAGCTGCTACTCTCCTTTGGGGCTTTGTTAGTTGAGAAATGTTCATCTGAGAAGCTGACTCATACAGAGGCTTCACAAGAGCTTCTGCATTTTACAGGGTTCTCCATGCTTTGATATAAATGTCCAATATGTGAAGTGTCTGGGCACTTAGGCAGCCTCATGAAGGTCTGAGAGACCATGGGAGATTTTCTTCAGTGACCAGCTACTTGTTGATCTTTGCCTCTTGGGTAGGGTCACCAAGCTCATTATCATTTTTGAAATTGTTTTATGAGAAATGAATCTTCAGGGGAAAGGAGACAGGCATTCCACTAGGCTCTTGAGAGGACTTACCATTTATTCCTCACAATGGCCTAGTGACATACACTTTTGTTTAAATTCTCATGAGAAAGGAAAACTAAAGCTCAGAATGGTTTACCAACTTAACAGAGGCCACATAGGGACAAGCAGAATCTGGTTTTAAATATAAGCCTTCAGGATTGCAAATCTGGAAGCTTGGGGGAAAAATAGGGAAGTTGTTTAGTCCATGCTTCTAAAACTTGCTCTGGGTAAACACTCCAACCCCTGTGAGATATTCATGGTTCAACAAGGTGGGAAACACTTCTTACTTACCCTGGTTTTAGAGATTCTCAGTGCACATCAGCTCAGGAAAGAGCCTCAGAATTCCTGCTACAAAGACTGTTCATGTTAGTCAGCACTCCCCAAATGTATTTGAGCACCAAACCTTTCCCCAGTACCCTTCATTGTTGTCGTTGCTGTGCAAGGGTTGGTCTTGGTTTCCATGTAATATGGATGAATGTTCCATGGACCTTGGACTACAGTTTGTGAAACCCTGGTTTATTCCGCTCTTATGAGAGAATCAAGGCCATGGCAGGAGTAGCCAATGATTAATGCTTTCTTTGTGTGTATGGATGTCTGCATGTGTGGGTGTGAGCATGTGTGTGGTGTCTGTGTGCCTCATGGAAGCAGAAAGACAGAGAGAGCCTGAGAGTCTGAGCGCTACCACCAGGTCTAATTGGAAACAGGAAGAAGGTGAATACCTATAAACTAATTCTCTTGCTTCACTTGCTTTCCCTACAAGGGGGCTCAGTGACTGCCCCAATTTTTCTTCTTATCCTTTATTATATGAATATTACAAATTGGAATGTATACGGGAAATCATTTTGTCAGGGACTGGCATGTGTTGCTGGAAGTGCTGGGAATTGGGATGGAGTGGGGAGAGGAAGGTAGAAACATGAATCCATTTCCTGGTTTTGATGGATGAGGCTAAAGTCTGGGCTATGACAGAATGTACCTAGATTCTCTTAGGAAAGCTGGCAAAGTGATTAGTACCTAGCGTCTGTGAGGCATTGCATGCATGCCCCTGACCTACAGCCAGGGGTAGATACAAAGGCTGATAGGAAAATTTTAGGATCTCCTCCAATGGAGTTGTAGATTCTGGAGAGTTCGCTGGAGTGTAAGTTCTTCTTCCACAGTTCAGTCTCCCAGATAGATGGACCAGAGGGTATTTAAGGTTTCTAACAGAGTAATGCCCAATGGCTCTAAGATTTTAACCAGCTTTCCCAAAGGATTACTAAAAATTGATCATTACGGAATTGTTCAGACTGTTGCTTGGTAAGTAGCTCCCAATATAGTCTCTCCCACCTTCTTACTAAAATACTCATGGAGAGACAGAATAAGAGAAAATTCAAAGCATTGGAAACTGAGATTTGTAGGCAACTTATTATCAGGATTTGGAATGCCTTGTTACTAAATAAAACACAAATGGAATTATTTCAGAAAAAAAAGACTAGTTTGTGTCATGACCTGCTTTAATGCAATGAAACAGTATGATTAAAGAAATAATAGATGTTTTCTTACTTCCATATCATCTCCTGCAGATTTAAGAACTAGGACCTGTACCCACAGGACCAGTTGTGTCTATACGCCCCCATCCTCACTTTCCACTTCTTAAAGTCTAAGGCAGAGACTATATACCTTAGAACTCAAAGAGATGCAGAGGGCAGGGCTTAGGCAGAGTACATTCTGGAAAGTTTCATTCTATAAAGAAAATAGTGAATGGAGCACCTAGGTGGCTTAGTCTGTTGAGCATCTGTCTCTTGATTTCAACTCAAGTCGTGATCTCAGGGTCGTGAGAGCAAGCCCTGCATAGACTCCATGCTCAGTGTGCTTGAGATTCTCTCTCTCTTTCCCTCCACCCCCACTCTCTCTCTCAAAAAATTCAAAATTTAATAAAAGTATCTTATAAAGAAATTAGTGAAACCCAAGGCTGAGGAAGGAAACTTACAGAGCACAGCAAGCTTAGCATGGTCCATTTTCACATATTGCTTGGATTTGTAGCATCAGAGAACTAAGGCAGGAGAATAGCAGGAAGATTATTCACTAGCTAAAAGCTTGGTAGAGACTGGTCAAGGATCTGGAAGATGTGCTTATTGACCTTACCTGTGCACTTTACGCTGGAGAAGGGAAATCAGTAAGTGGATACACCCTGTGTGAAAATAAATATGGGGAATGACTAGACCTCACCTTTCTTGAAGGATGGACAATAGCAGTAAGAGAGCAATGTGGGGACCATGAAAGCAAGTATCAGCCAAATAACACATTTAGCATATCACTGGAGGAAATAAGGAAAGGAAGACATTTCTACAAATCTTCTGTTCATGATCTGAAGGACAATAATTTGGGGGAGCAGTTAGGTTATATTCAGCATGGAACAAAAAAGACATGGCCTACATGAAACATGAGCAGAGAGCCATCAAGAGAGAAGGGATTGGGATCCCTGGGTGGCGCAGTGGTTTGGCGCCTGCCTTTGGCCCAGGGCGCGATCCTGGAGACCCGGGATTGAATCCCACATCGGGCTCCCGGTGCATGGAGCCTGCTTCTCCCTCAGCCTATGTCTCTGCCTCTCTCTCTCTCTCTGTGACTATCATAAATAAATAAAAAAAAATATTAAAAAAAAGAGAGAAGGAAAAAAAAAAAAGAGAGAAGGGATTGAGGTTTAAAAGTTGGAGTGTGGGATTAAAACAGACTTAAATGAGATAATATAGTATTTTAAAGAATCTTAAAAGATGATAGCAACATTAAGTTTCACATTGGAGAAGAGTAGAACTAACACGTAAAAAAAAATTAGCAGGAATATGAATGAGAAGTTTGTAATTTTTTCCAGAATACAGAGGCAATGTGAAAAAAAGGAGAAAAAAGGAGACTATAAACACTAAAGACAAATATGGATGGCCAATTTGCAAATTATTATTATTTCTGAATTGAAACCCTGGAAAAATAAAAAAGATATAAAATTATAACAAAAGAGCACTTTCTGCATATTTTATGTGAAGTCAAAGAAATGACACATACATCTAGACATTTGGATAAAGGCAAACAACTAGGATAAAGATAAAAATCTATTATGATCCAAATAAGAGAAACAGGTTTTCTGCAAGGAAACAAACATTAATTTAGCTCAGTTTCTCATTTGTAACCTTAAATGCCAGTAGACAAGAAAGCAGTGTTTTTTTTTTTCCTCTGTCGATGAACAGTTTTTAAGCCCAAGAATGCTAGATTCAGTCAATTGTGAGAAGGCAAAAGAAATATATCTTCTGATAAACAGAAACGCCTAAAACATACTAATGACACGTCTACCCTCCTTAACAGAATTATTTACAGACCCATTCCAATTAAACAAGAAGGTAAGCAAAATTAGGAGTTCAAGAATGAAGAACTCATGAGATAAAAGGAGTGAGTCTGGGTACAGTCTGGCCTATTTAATAATTCTTCATCAAGAACAAATGCTCTCTATAGTATATACATGTAAAGTTATAAGCAAAAATATAGGTGATGTGAATAATGTAACTAAAACAGATAATTTTAAATCTATATATCACACTTACAACCTTACAAACTGAGAATCTGAGATCCCCATTCCAGTAAAACATGTACACAAGTCAATTACATGTAAACTCATATACAGGGTATTGAAAATTCCAAAGAAGCAATAGTATAGGCCTCAACATCTTGACCTTTGCCTAATGCAATAGTACTAGAATTTATTAACAAAAGGTTAATGTATGAAAGCATTATTAAATGAAAAAGAGATTTTCCAGATAAACCAGGCTGAGTTTTTTTATTTTATTTCTCTGCTTAAGTGTTAAGTGTTGAAAGTCTTTGGAAGATGATCCCTCTGCTCTCAGACATGAATAGGTGCTGGGGAGGCTGTCCCATTGCCAGCTTAGGGAAAGGTTAATTGTGCAATTTACAAAAGATTGGGTTTTTGTTTGTTTGTTTGTTTTTTCTTAGTAGCTCCGATTACCAAGTGGTGCCTCTCCCTTCAGCTCCACTTGCTTTTTTGTAAGAGATGTAAAATATTTTGTTAACCTGAGAGAAATTTGACTTCAAATAAGCGAAGGTGTCCTATAGAGAATGAAAGAAACAGGAAATATTTGCCCAATTGCCGCCAATCTTATAAACATTCCTCTCCCACCCCTAAAGGGTAAGCCTTGACTAATAAGGGAAATATGTGTCACCTCTCCTTGGCCTGCAGTCCACAAACTTATCTGAACCATTTATTGTTCTTTATTTAAGTTGGAAACTCAGTCCCTTGAGGACTGTAAAATCTTCCCAGAAGTTCAGGCCCTGAGTTCTGGCTCTTACCCAAGTCTTATTGGTGGAGATGCCTGCAGTGTGAGTCCCAGGCCTGTGGGACCTGACACACCAGGGAGGGCCCCCTGGCTGTGCTCGGGCTGGATGGTTTGGGGTAACTGCTTCCTTTCAGCTCAGGTATCCATCAGCTTTCTTTTGTGGTCTTGATGTGCTGTTTCAGAGCTCACACACCTAAATGGAATAAGCAGCAATTTATTCCAAGCGGAAGAATGGTTTGATGATGATGATGATTATTAATATTTGGTTTGATTTTTAAACAGCCCTTGAGCACAGTGCTGAAACATCCTGGACACTGAAAGTTCTAGAGATATTGCTTTGTTGAACCTTAAAATATAGTGATTTATAGAACAAAAAAAAAATATCGTAAGTTGGTTTTGAATTGTAGTGCAGTTCCTGTTGGTAGGCCCCTTTGCTAGTACTTGGATGTTGAAACTCCTAAAGTGAAAACCACCATTTTTGCCCATGACCGACTCCAATTGCTCATGGTTTGAATGTATTTATCTCTTAACACAGACAGAGGAAAACAGTAGACATTTAGTAAAAATTTACTGAAAATGTTGGACCCCAAGAGGAAAGTATGTGATGACCATACTTCCTAAATTTTTCCAGACCCGTCTTCATTTTAAACATTCTGCCTCAATACGCATAGAGGTAAAATTTTGTCTTGATTATCAAGTGAAGAAGTATGGTCTCTTTGGTGTGAGTGTCAGGTAGCTAACGTAAGAGAAGCTTTGGACATGCTGTAGACCTGTGTGAGCCTCACACATAAAACACCTAGCACAGTGACATCATGGAAAGCCGCTCAGCTTTGGAATCAGAAAGGCCTGGGTTTCCACCCCAGTTTCACAAGGTATTAATTGCATGACCTTGGGCAAAATCACAATTGTGGTGGGGACATCTGATGCTCCCATAGCCATCATGGTAGAAGACACATGGGGAGTGGGGAGGGAGAGATACTGTGGGATCCTATTTCCTGGGGCTGAAAGTCAGAAAGCCTTCGTTGCCTGATACTGCACACACTGTCTTCACAGTCAGCTCTGTGCCTCCAGCCCTGCTTCTGTGAGAAGGGCCAGGCTGCTTATGCTTGAATTCCTAAGACAGCAGGAAGGAAGAATGGAAATCAGTAATGTCTCCATGCCTTTCCCTGGGGAAAATGTTTGCCACTACTCCTGCTTTTTCAACAACCTAGAGGATATTCACAGAATGGCCCATGATTCTGAAGTTGTAAAGAAATAATTCTACTCAACGTCACTACTCTATGCAAAGGTTGTAGGTTCATTCTAGTTTGATGGGAGGAGGGAAGGAGAGAAGGAAAGGTTGTGCCTGTGGGAAAAACTTTCACAGGTAAATATTGTGATAATGAAAGCCCTAGGAGAGCCTCTTTATTTAGATGGGCCAATGGTGTTTTGTTTTGTTTTGTTTTGTTTTCTGGTAGAAATATAATGCACTCTGTCATTAGGCAGGGTTGCTCCCTACCTCACCAAGATGGAATAACAGCATCATAGTTGAATTCCACCTGTACCATTCTCTCCCCACAATGCTTGGCCAGTGGCCTAAAATACTTGGCTGCCGATGAGGGAAATTAGACTGTGAGTAACTGGTGTGATTAACTCACCTCTAAACTCAGGGTAAACGAAACTCCCTTTGGCAGGGGGGAAGGGGTAAGGGTTGTAATAGTTATAGCATGTTTTCGGCCCTGAGGAAGAAATTAGCAAATGAACTTGAGCCCAGCGATCAGGGATTCATCAGTAATTAAAAAGTACCAGATTCGACTACACAGTCTGACCACATTCAGGACTTAGAGATACCCTCTGCTGAACCAGAGCACACTGTGGGTCTCTCTGTTCCACAGTAAAATCCTCTAATGTAGGTACCAAGCTATCAATACAAGGCATTTGGACTGTTTTCAAAACAAGTGAATTATCTATTGATTCTTGTGTACCTAGAAACCACCCTCGGAGTCAGGCAGGCATGACATGATTATCCCCATTTGGCAGATAAGGAACCTGAGGATCAAAAAAGTTAGACAGCCTGCCAATGCCACAGAGCTAGTAAGTGGCTCATCCAGTTCTTAAATCCAGAGTAATTCAATACATTCCAAATTCATGGAGTCCCTACTATGTTCCAGACTTCTTGTCTCCTTCTTTTCTCTGCCTTTGTGCTCTTCCCACCAAATCACAATGTGGTACTCTTGAGCCCAACATCAGTGTCACTTTTGGTGCCCATTGGGCTCTCTGGTCACAGTCCTGGCCCTGCATTTCCTCAAGACAGATGCTCACAACTGTCAGTTGCATCTTTGCCAAGTCTAGTAAGAGATATTGGCAAACTTACAAAGCTGGTAGAAACCCTTTCCTTTCTGAGTCTTCATAGACCCTCCCTGATCCAAGTAGGTGAGTGTCCCTTCAATTGTGCACATTGAGGTATTCAGTAGTTTGTGTCATGGGCTAAAGAACAAGGCCTATCTGGAATACATCTTGTATTTTTTCATCCAGAATGGATTCTTAAATGTAGAATAGGCTTAATATGTGTATGATATATTTATTATTATGCAAAATGAGAGGTTGTTATTCATTATGACAATAATAATATTCAGACAATAAAACCAGTAGTGAGCACAATTTACTGGCGACACACTGTTCTCCAAATGCTTTTATACAATGAATTCACTTAATCCTCATAAAGTCACTACATAGGATGAAAGCTAACATGGCCTATGGCTCCTTTTCTGAGAATGAGCCCTGGAATTACCCCAGATGATAAAGAAAGACAAAGATAGCCCCAACAACCTAGATGAAACATGAAACATTCCTGGACCACAGAAGGACCAGCAACCACGATGACTCATTAGGTAGGGAAGGAGATTTCACGTCTATTATGATCCAAATAAGAGAAACAGGTTTTCTCCCCCTACCCTACAGTGGGCAGACTCTTTTCTCCCCCGTACCCTACAGTGGGCAGACCCCTGCCCACCCTACTATCTTTGAAAGACATAATTAGCAACCAGCCCAGTGAGACTAGGGGACACCTGGTCAGGGTAGGGCTAGAAGCATGCCACAGGACCAATAGCCACAGATATATGACTACTGGACCGTAATTGGGCTTTTCCTCCTTAATCACTACTCTCCCTGACCCCAAGGTGTCGGTTAGATGATGACAAGTGAATGAGAGAGCCATTGCAAAGAAGCAGAGTTAACACATAGGTACAAAGATAGCTCAGGTGACTCCTCTGACCAAGGGGCATTCCTTCATCCCCACCATTTAAACTCTTATGGATGTAAGGAATCCAGGCCTTTGCTCTTTTCCCATAGGTTCATACCACCAGTTGAGATGTCCACTATATCTAGAGGACTGTGAGCTCAGAGGGAAAAACTGCAAGGCAGCTAGAGAGCAAACAACATTAAGAGTAAAATAGCAAGAGTGCCTGGGTGGCTCAGTCAGTTAAGCATCTAACTCTTGGTTTTGGCTCAAGGTCATGATTCATGGGCCATGAGATTGAGCCCCTTGTCAGGCTCTGCACTCAGTGGGGAGTCTGCCTGAAATTCTCTCCCTCTGCTTCTTCCTCCACTCTCTCTCATAAATAAATAAATAAATAAATAAATAAATAAATAAATAAATAAATAAATCCTTAAAAAATGCATGTCTGTTCACCTAGCAATTACATTTCCACAAAATAAAAAATCCTTATAAAAAAGAAAAAGACAGCAGCTTCAACAGCATACACTGAATGAAGGAATATTAATAGATCAGAGAAAATAAATTTAAATGTCTCCCTATCTGACTAGACCCCACCCTAAAATCATCAATGTTAACATCACCAGTAATGGGATAAATTGACTTCATATGTCCCTTGATATGGCACACTGAGAGGAACACAGAACACAGAATCACCTCAGTGGTATTTCTGAAAGAAAGCATAAGCTAAGTCTAATGATGGGGAAACATTAGACAATCCAAGCTGAGGAACATTGTGAAAGTTAATGCTTCAAAATGTTGCTCCCATTATATTTAAAATACTTAGTGATGTTCCAGATTAAAAGAAGATAAAGAGACATAATAACCGAATGCAACTCATTATCTAAAATTTTCTTTTGTTATAAAGGACATTTTGGGAACCACTGGTGAATTCTCAATAAGGTCTGTAGATTAGATGACAGAATTTTATCAATGTTAATTTCCTGATTTTGATCACTGTATGGTAGTATGTAAGAGATTGTCCTTGATTTTAGACATTTAACATTGAAGTCTTTAGGGATAAGGAGATATATGTCCATAATTACTCTTGGATGATTTAGACCTATGTATTTAAAAATATATCTTTATCAGTAGATTGATAGGTAAATAGATAAAGATATTTAAATTCAAAGAGAGAGTGGGAGAACAGCAAATGTGGTAAAATGTTAATAAAGTATTGGGGCAAGGGTCTGTCTGGTGGCTCAGTCAGTTGGGCATCTGGCTCTTGGTTTCAGCTCAGATCACAATCTCAGGGGCATGTGAAATTAAGCCTTATATCCGGCTCTTCACTCAGCAAGGAGTCTTCTTGTGAGGATTCTTTCCCTCTCACTCTGTCTCTCCCCCTGCTCACTCTCTCTCTCTCAAATAAATAAATGAATCTTAAAAAAAAAAAAGAAGAAGAAGAAGAAGAATGAATTGGGGTGAATGGCATGTATACATTCTTTGTACTAGAAAACTTTTTATAAGTTTTTTCTAAGGATGAAATTATGTTTAAAAGCTTAAAATATGATCCCACACACATTTTCTATCCCTTTCCTCACTTTATATTTCTTTTCTGTGCTTATAACACCTGACATAATATTTATTTGATTATTTGTTAGTCTCCCTCCAGTATAATATAAACTCAATGAGACATGTTTTGTCCCAGCCATATTTCCAGCTTGGAAAATAGTACCTGGCACATAGTAAGTGTCAATATAACAAATGAATCTGTAATAACTATCCAATGAATATTCTCAAAGAGGGGTAAAGAGTGATGTTGGAAAATGAAGCTAATACAAGTGTTCATAAAGAAGAATTTTAGGAGGTAATGGTTATAAATATGTTAACAGTTATGGTGAAATTTAAGAACATGAAAGAAAAGAGAAAGTTCTGAAAGCTTCTCAGCAGAAAAATATCACCGACAGAGGAACAGTTATCCAAGAGACAGCAGATTTCTCAATTGCAACACTAGATGCAAGTATACAATGGGAGGTAATTTCAAAAGATTTAAGGAAAAGAAAATCGATTCTAGAATTTATATCCAGCTAAATTTTCACCAAACCTTGAATATTACAAAAATATTCTCAGGAATGTAAGGAATATCAGAACTAATAGCTATACAAAGAGCTTGTAAAAGAGAAATTCACATTACTTGTAATAATACATGGAAAATTCACAAAAATTATTATTAAAAATTATTTTTAAAGTATTATCCATCAATTAATTTCAAATCATCAGCATCATGGAAACTAAAACGTTTATAATTACTTTTTAAAATGTTTATGATTTTAAATATATGATCAATAATCCAGATAGGCTCAAAACAAGTGATCTAATTTATAATTCAAGAAGGTAGATATAAGGCAAGAAAGTAAACCCTTAGAATGAGGAAGAGGAAATGATAAAGATTAGAGCAGAAAAAAACAGAGTATAGAATAAAAGAGCAATACAGAAGATGAATAAAACCAGAACTTTGGTCTTTTCAAAGATTTATAAACTTTAGGCATCTGGTAAGACTAATCAGAAAATTAAAAATATTTATCTGTACATTAATTATATTTGAATTGTTTAATTAATTTATTCAAAAATGGTTATCTGCAAAATATTTCAGAAAATTGAGAAATAACTATGGACAAAATGGAAAGCTTTTACAATTTAAAAGAATATTATAGACAACTACAGGCAACAATTTGAAAAGCTTGAGCCAAATGCATGGATTTCAAGAAATGTATAAAATACCAAAATTAAATATCACAAAAATAAATAGAATATATGAATAAATCCTATTTTCAAAGAAACAAAGACTTCTACCTCAACCTTGCTTTAGCAGCAGAAAGCCCCAGGCCCAGATGACTTTTAAAAGGAGTCCTATCCATTTCTAAATAAAAATCTTCTTAAAAAGAAGGAAAGGTAATTAACTAATTCATGAAGTTAGTATATTTGCAATTTCAAAGCTAGAGAATAATGAGAAATGGAAATTATATGGACATTTCACTTAAAAATAGATGAAAAGTTCAAATTAGATATTAGCTAATGGAATACTTAATGTATTTTTAAGGTAATACACCGTAATCGATGAGGATTTATCTTAGGAAAATAGACCTAAACGGAAGACTAACTCAGAGAAATTATTAGAAAACTAGAATTAGAAGGTAGTCTCCTTAACTTGATGAAATCTACATATTAAAGACACCCAGGAAACATATGCAACAGAGAAATAACAGACTTGATCCTTTTAATGTAGGAAATAGCACAAGGATACACCCTGTATCACTACCATTGCGTTGTTTAAAATAGTGTTAGAAGTTCTGACCAACGCAATGAGAAAAAAATAATTAAAGGAGAAAGAAAAAGAAAGAAAAGCTATGAAGATAGAAAGGAAAGGGACAACATAGTAAATTCTAGGACCATCTACACAGAAAGCGTGACAGAATTTTCAGAATATGGTAACCACAGAGTTCCACAAGATCCTCAGATACAAACTTAGGTACTATATGTCAATATCATTCTTCTAAACTAGTGTATTAGGGTTCTTCAGAGAAACAAAACCAATATTGTGTGTGTGTGTGTGTGTGTATCTGGAAATATACATCTTTCTTTCTCTCCCCCCCCCCGTTTTCTCTTTCACTAGACAAGTATTTACAGAGACAAAGATATGAGATAGAGACATATATCTCAGTATTTATACAAAATATACACATATGTATATATTGAGATAAATAGTATCTATCTATATAGACAGAGACAGAGAGATGAAGAGGGAGGCAGAGAGAGAGAGAGAGATTTGATATGTCAAGGAAAGGGCTCCACAGACAGGAGTAAGGGGAAATGGATTGATTGAAGATTGTTCAGTAGAGGTATTCAGAAAACTGGCTCACCATAGGCATAAAAAATAAGTTTGGGTCCACATTATACTGCATATTAGAGTGAACTCCAAAGGTATAAAAGACCTATGTGTTAGAGGTAAAGCTGTAAAATGAGTGTGTCTGTGGTGGTGGGGGGGGGGGGCATGATAATTTATTTAATCATTGGGTGGTGAAGTACTTCCTAAATAAGAACCCCAAAGCACAAACCAGAAAGTAAAAATTGGATTTGACAACATCAAAATTAAAGACCTCTGTTCAATGAACCGCTCTATATAGATTATGTTAACATATGGGTGGCAGATTAGGAGAACATATTTGCAACTTCAAAAACCAACAAGGGATTAATCTAGAAAATACAAGGGACTCTTATGAATCAACCAGAAACAAAAAATGAACACAGTAGAAAAATAGGCAAAGGTTATGACTCTGCAATTCAAAGAAAGGAAAGCATGGAAGGACAAAAGTATATGAAGAGATTCTCAACTTTGTTAGTGGAAGTGTAATAATAGAAGTAAAAATTGAAATAATGCAGACTTGCCACTTTCTGTCCATTTTAATGAAAATCAGATGCCACCCAGAGTGGCACTTAGCAAGTGCTTAGGAAATGAGGTCTCTCTTGAACTTTTGGTGGGAGTTTAGACAATACAACACCATTCTGGAGAGCAATGTGTCAGAACTGGGTGAAATAAGGAATTCATAAACCATCTAGGGTAGGCAATGGCCTATAGAGATGAGTAAGAACAGTGAGATACTACAAGGAAAAAAAACAACAGAAAAACAACTGTATCATTCAATTCTTCTATGACATTAAACTCCTCTCGTGGTAATAAGATGTACCATGAATATTGATGTTAGCCACACTTATCTTACATTCCCACTCAAAACAACAAAAAGACAGCCCAAGACTCTGGGCCTCTCAGCTACGGTATGGCCTTCATTCTTCAAGGCTACCTGAGATCTTTAAACCTTGGAGGTATCATCCTGACTTAAAAGAGGCCCCAGGGAGCTGTGATCATTCAAAACATCATGATCCTTGATCTTAGGTATATTTATTTACACAATAACAAAGTAAAAATGTAAGCTTAGCCATATCTGAGTTATCATTCTCACTAATTCTTGACTCTAGATCAGCCTTTGTGACTTTGCCTAACAGACTCTGGTCCTGAAATCTGAGATATCTATACCTATATCTATATCTATATCTATATCTATATCTATATCTATCTATATCTATATCTATATCTATATCATCTATATGTATATCTATCCAGACAAATTCATACACAAGGTCATGAAAGCCCAGATATGAGAGACTTGAGAAAGAATGCTCATGATTTCATTGTAGGGGATTGGGTAGCACTGGAGCCCAACTGAGGTCCTCTCAGGGGTGAAAAGGAGAAGTAAAATTGAGTTGAGTTCTATATGGTGAGTAGGAACTCTACAAACAAAGAAGTGGAGGGAAGTTCTATCTGACAGAGGAAGGAAGCATCATCTACATGGATGTGATGTATGAGAAAAACAAAAAACAGAAATGATCTTTCAGGTTCTTCAGACAAGTACAATTGTGAGTAAGTGGGTGATATGGTCAGATCACTACTAGCTGTGAGCATAGACTGGAATGAGAGGAAGTAAGGAGGCAAGAAGACCAGCAAGGGAGCTGATACAACCCAGAAATGTCTAGGCTTAAACAGATAGTAGTGGTGGAGACAGAGGGAAAGATAAATTTGAGAGGAGTTAAGGAAGAAGAATTAATAAGGCTTGGTTGTGATGGGAATGAGGAAGAAGGGAAAAATCTAAATCTAAATCCCTACATGTCTGGCTTGGAGTTTGTGAACAAAAATTATGAAGTCACTGGCTCTGCTGTCCAGAATCTTCAAGTTCAGTTGGGGAAGAAAGCCACATAGACAAGTGATATGGTAGTAAAATTGAAAAGTATAGTAATGTCATCAGGGAAGGGAGATTAATTAGTTGCCTTGGGCGGCGTATTGGCTATAGTTAAGAGTATAGACTCTGGAGCCAACTACTAGGGTTTTAATCCCAATTCTTCCTCTGAGAGGTTGTATTTATTCCTTAATGTTTCCACATCTCAGGTTACCCATCTGCAAAATGGGAATAACAGTAGCACCTATAATGCAGGTCTGGTGTAAGGTTTTAATTAGGACAGTGTTAGGGACATAGACAATGTTTAAACTGGAGGCTAAGGCATGTCCTTGAGGCAGTATGATATTGTAAGAAAGGAGTTCAGACTTAGAGGTAGAAGCAGATGTTGTAGTTCAGGAGTTCAGGTCATGTGACCTTGGACAAAGCAAGCCACCTTTCTGAGTCTTAGCTTCTTACATGTTAAATACCGAAGGAAAAAAAAGTCTTTCCTGCCCTGGATATCCAACAAGTCTTTAGAAACAAGGTAAAATAATAGATGCATTTAATGAAGCTGTAAAGCCAATACTAATGGAGCAAATTACAATCATTAATGTGATTTCACAGGGGGAAGAAATGCTAACAATAGAATGTACTTGCTGTTTCAAGGGTTTGCCAGTCTGTGGGAACAGGGAAATATCAAGGACGGAGATCTGACCTAGGGATAGAATTACCAATTCATTCCACCTTCCTTTCAGGGTTCTTATGACAATTAACTTGCCAAGTTTCAACCGCAAGACCATATGTTTACTGGATCACGTGGGGAAATGTGGTTTATTCTGATTATTTGTTTGTATTAACATTATTAGTGCAGTGCTTCGTTTATTATGTTGGCCCTAATTCAATCTGTCAGGCCGCTTCACAGCGCATAAAGTGTAAAAATATTCCAAATGCAAGTGATTTTTAAAATAGGAGAACCCTAAACTCACCTCCTCCTGAGCAGAACTTGTTAGCCGTCACTTTGGACTCTACAGAGTGGTAGTCCTTCTGATTGCTATCCTGACCCTTTCCAAAGTCTTGTAGATCCTTTGGAAGTGCCAAAGAGTAGTCACGTGCTAATGATGGTTTTAATATTTAATGTATTTTAATTATTCTAATTATGTGGAAGCTGGTATTCAGTGACCTAATTTAAGGTAGGTCGTTTGAGCAACCAGACCACCCATTTTCTGAGCACATGGAGTATCTAAATATACATCAAACTCCTCCCTTCAAAGCTTCTCTCTCGCAATGACAAATAGTATGTTAAGTTCCACTAGTAAAGTGTAGAATTATTATGGTACCCAAATTCACAATTCTTATTTCCGATGTTGTAAATCAGCCCATCAGGTGACGCTTCCTAGTTCTTTGGTCTCATATCTCCTTTTGCTTCCACATACTCTGTTTCAGCCCATTTGGGGAACTTTGTAGTTCCCCAAATGTATCATCCTATTCAATAATTTTGCACCTTGGGGATCCCTGGGTGGCTCAGCGGTTTAGTACCTGCCTTTGGCCCAGAGCGTGATCCTGGAGTCCCGGGATCGAGTCCCAGCATCGGGCTCCCTACATGGAGCCTGCTTCTCCCTCTGCCTGTGTCTCTGCCTCTCTCTCTCTCTCTCTCTCTCTCTGTCTCTCATGAATAAATAAATAAAATCTTAAAAACAAATAATTTCGTACCTTTGTATGCTGTTCTCTCTGCCTTCAACCTGCTTCCCACTGCCCCAGGCCTAGCTCAACCCTCATTTTTCCGGAAAACTCCTACTCATGCTTCAAAACTCAATGCAGACACTACTCGGTGAAGCCTTCCCAAATTCCCGGTTGAGAATATGTCCCCTCTCCCTCTGTGTCCTCAACGTCCCTCCATGAGAGTTACAGATTGTGACCCCCAAAAGGCTGCAAGATCCTTGGGGAGAGGAGAGTGATTTGTTTTTCATGTCTCCTTTCCCTAGCCCTGGGCCTGGCACAAGGTAGACCTCCCAGAACCTTGCAGTGCCCAGGCATATAGAAAGTCTCCTCTAATTTGGCTCATCTGTCTGAAGGAGCCCCACTATCTCAGTCCCCTGTTTTGAATATTTCCTGATATAAAATAGATCAGTAAAACAGGTTTTTCCTTGGGACAATGGGCGTGGATTATGAAAATGTTATGCAAGATTAGTCAAATGCTATACTGCTTCCTTCAGGAACTGTCCAGGTACACAACTGACAGTTCAGGAGTGGTGCTTTTGTTGTGGATGGATGGGGGCCAGTGGAGGGGGCTGTGACGATCGGCTTCTTTAGGGGATGGGCTTTCCTTGTCCCCTGAGCTCTACTCCAACAGGCAAAGGTAAGACTGTTTGTCAAGAACTTTTCTTTGTGCCTCAGCATCCTGATGACTAAAAGAAGTGACACAGAAAGCCTGCTTGCTCTTTCCCTTTTCCTATTTGTAAGTACTTTTTTATTTATAAGTATTTATATGTTTATTTTGACTGTGAGCAAGCTAACAGGCTTGAGTTGAGTTCAGGTGACATTGGTGAGAGTGCTGCAGTCGTTAGAAACGAGTAGAACAATGAGAAATGCTGCCTGTGGTACAGTGGCTGGGAGTTCCCTGAGGGGGAGACAGAGGAGAATTAAGTCTCAGTCTCTCTGTGGGTGGGGGAAGGTCACTGATAATAATAATCTAGAGCTGGGGCTCCGAATTAACAAGTAAACAGTGTGGTCATGAGGGCTAGCCGATTCCAGGGGAGGGGAGAGAGAAAGAGAGAGAAGAGAGTGAAGTCTGGGAGATAAGAACCCCTTGGAAGCATGATGCTCCATTTCCGGTTTCCAGATGGTGATATTTTTGTGGGAGGATGTCATTCAGAACAATGTTCAGCGTGCCCTACTCAGAATGTTCTGCTACCTCATCTTTAACTGATATAGTTGTTAATTAAGGAAACATGCTAAAACTAATGAAATTGAATGCTCTGATAGAACAATAGATTTATACATATATATTTATATATCAACATATGGAAATACAATTGCATTTATTTTATATGTGTGTGTGTGTGTCTGTCTGTCTTGCTATATAATAAAAGTAACTATTTTCAGCAGATATTTTTTCTAAAGTCAGTACAGGGCTCCCTCTCACTTCTGCTGGTTCTGGTTTCACCATTACTGGGGTACTCAGGAGAGAGGGAAGTGCTCTAGTAATTGTTTATTCATGTTTGATAACATGTTGTTAAATAATAACCTTCCTGGGCCACTCCCCCAAGTCCTCCAAGATAAGAGATCAAGAAGTAAGAGAGTTTGGGGGGAAAGGATTTTTTTTTTTTTAAAGGAAATAGCTGTAGGGCTGCTTTTTCATTCCTTTTTGGTACTTCTCCACTGAAAAATACATGGAGTGATAAACACAACGAGACAATCTGCTTTCTGCAGCAAAGTAAGAAATAGAGAGAAATAAATGATGATGTGTCCATACAATGGTCAACTATGTGGCCACTAAAAAGTAACTCAAGTCTAAGTGCTTGGTCATGGCATCACTTCCAACAGGTGTTTACAGATGAAAAATCCTGGAGGACAAAATTGGCAACACTTTCAATAATGATTACTTCACAAGATTGAGAAAATGGGAACATTTTCTCACTTCATGTTATATACATTGTGTTGTTCAAAATGTTGGTAATGAGCCTAAGTGATACATTCCTTATGCAAAGAAAAAAATGACTGAAGGAAGAAAGATGAAAGAGAGAATGAGGAAATCAGGGCACAAACCGAGGTGTGCTCTTTTGCAGATGGGGTTAATTGTTTGCTATTTCATGTTATAAGATGCCAGAGACATGCATTAAGAAAAAATAGAATAGAATAAATAGATAGATGATAGATAGATAGAGATTATATTAGTCAATCCTTAATAAATTATGTTGCTAATAATATACTAGGCTCCTAATTAAACATTGAACTTTTAATCAATTCGATATAATATTGATAAAAAGGGACATTGGGGAAGGAAGGGGAGTACTTTGGGAATTTAATTTTATTTTCCAATAAAAGGAAAAGAAGGAGCTGGATTCCCAAAACCATGGGGCACACAAAATAAATTGAACGAGTGACAGAGAATCATCCAGACATAGGATTGGACAAGAAGAGAGAGGGGGACCAGAAGATTAATAGTAAATCCTTTTTAATAAGCTTCATATTTTATAATGTGCTTAATGTTTCATCACCTTAGGGTCTTAGTGGAACTTTAGGTACTTTTTCAGAGGTCTTTTGGTATGTGTTTATAGGTTCTAGAAAATAAGAATTAAAAATATTTTCCAGAAGAGATTTAGTAAGTTAAACTCTTTGTGCAAAAACCCCACCCAAATTATATGATCTTGTTTGTTTTCTGCTCATTTATTCCTATTAAGTCTATGAAGTTCAATTTTGCCTCTTACTATATAATTTAAGACACCCTAGCTATCTTTCAAATCTCATTAGAGAAAATCTCAGGGATGGTGGGGTATAGTATAAGGATGGCAAGAGTTGTGGTTGAGTCAGAGATGGCAAAGCTCAGAAAAAAGCAAGCCACCCACTCTAAGTGACAGAGATAGTAGAGGGTGGAGCCCAGATTGAAATCTAAGTCTGTCTCACCAAAGCTATACTCTTAAGAAAAAAAAATTTGCCTGATACAAAAGTATCATATGCTCTCACATAGCCATAATTAGAGCCTCATGTATCCTTTTACCCTATCTAAAAGGGCAATCTTTATAGAAATGACAAAGCAATGACTTCTCTGGGACAAGATGTGACTGGTACCAAAGGTGCCTGACTCAGAGGTTGCATGAAAATAGGGCTCCATACAAGAGGTGTCCACTCCACTGGCTAGGAAAAGAAAGATGGACATACACGAGATAGAATAATGGCCCCCATAGCAAATCTCAACATATTACCTTATGTATCAAAAAGGACTTCATAGATTTGAATAAGAGTCTTGAGATGGGACGATTATCTGGAATTATCTGGGTGGATGTAGGGTGATCACAGGGTCGTTATTAGAGAGAAGCAGGAGAGTCAGAATTAGAAAAGGAGATGTGATAACACAGGCAGAGGGTCCTTGTCACAGAGATCTGAAGACACTACCCTGCTGGCCTTGAAGCTGGTGGAAGCAGCCCTGAGCCAAGCAATGCAGGCAGCCTCTAGAAGCTGGGAAAGGCAAGCAAATGGATCCTCCCCCCAAAGCCCCCAGAATGGAATGCAACCTTGCTAACTAACACCTTGATTTGAGCCCAGTGACACTGATTTTGGACCTCTGACCTCCAAAACTGTAAGATAATCGATGTGTGTTGTCTTAAAGCTAAGTTTGTAGTAATTTGTTACAGATCAATAGGAACCCACTATAATAGGCTTTTTTGCTGAACTTAATGTCTCAAGCCGTCAGAGTTACTGAGGGACAGGAGGACAGGAGTGGGAGAGCTGGAGATTATTGCTGATTAAGACAGAGCAGGATCACTGATGCTGGAAAGGCCTCAGAGTTTGACTTTCAGATGTGTAGTCAGTGATTCGTGCTTTTCCATCATTCTTCTCTAATCTCGGGTTCAAGGAATAAGCAGCACAATTCGAGGGACACATATACAGCAATATGCTCACTTCATCACACAGGATATTTTCTGCTTTGTGTAGAAAATTAAAAAAAAAAAGATTTTCACTAAGATCTTGCAAAATAATTATCCTCGTATTTAATCCTTTCATATTTTAACCATTACGGTTTGTTCAGGCATTTGTAAATTTTCAAAGACAAATTTAACTGCAAATAATAAATTATTTAAAACTTACAGAAAAAGACTTTCTGAACCAATTCCCAAAGAGCAGACATTTCCTGAATCTCAATCTTCCATCATCTTCCAGAAGATGCAAAAGAAGAATTTGGGCAAGTCACATAATCTCCCCAGAGTTCCTATTTTGTGAATTTATGCCCAATTCATTGAGATGGGAAAAGAATCTTGAATCCTAGATCTGGAAGGAACCCCAGTGATGGCAGCAGCCCACATTTTTCATTTTTCATGTGAGGAAACTAGAGCAGCTACTCGTCCCAGATTTTACACCGAACTGCCCTCTGCCTGTGTCCCTAAGGACGTAGTCTACCAGACTCTCCACAGGTGCTAGCAGTGCAGACATTTTTTTTCCTTGAGAATTTTGTAATCTCAGAAGAAAGACAGACAAAAACATAAATGCATAAGATGGCTTCTTATAAAGGCAATGACAGAGGTCAGGACAGGGTGCTAATAGAGCTTGGAGCAGGGACACACAGCCGGGCATCACTCATCATGGAGAGCTACTGATTTTAAAAACTTAAACTTCAATTAACTTTCTTTTAGTTTACAAAAATAATTGTGTCCTTGGTAAATTGCTTTTAAAATACTGTCAAATAGGGGCACATGGGTAGCTCAGCCGGTTAAGCATCTGTCTTCAGCTCAGGTCATGATCCTAGGGTCCTGGGATAGAGTCCCATGTTGGGCTCCCTGCTCAGTGGTGAGTCCACTTCCCCTACTGCCCCTTCCTCTGCTTGTGCTCTCTCTCTCTCTGAAATAAATAAATAAATTATTTTTAAAAATACTGTCAAATAAAATGAAGAAAATTAAAATTGTCCATAATCAGAGATTATAGAGTCCAGAGACTATAATGCTACTATATCTCTAAATATATATATATTGTTTTGAATCTCTCTCAATATATGTATAATTTTAATGGATAATATATATATATATATATATACACATGTATCTATTAGCACACTATCAAAAATATCCTACTTTATTTTTTTTTAATTTTTATTTATTTGTGATAGTCACAGAGAGAGAGAGAGAATGAGGTAGAGACACAGGCAGAGGGAGAAGCAGGCTCCATGCACCGGGAGCCCGATGTGGGATTCGATCCCGGGTCTCCAGGATCGCGCCCTGGGCCAAAGGCAGGCGCCAAACTGCTGCGCCACCCAGGGATCCCAAAAATATCCTACTTTAAAGTCACTGTATTTCAGCATTGAAATGGATATACTAAATGCCATGTAGGTCAATTTCCACATAAATGAAACTTTTTATTTATTATTAGTTTTAGATTTACAGAAAAATTGCAAAGGTAGTACAGTTTCCCGTATCTACTTTTCCTTGTTATTAACATCTTATATTAGTGTGGTATATTTGTTATAATTAATGAAAAAATATTGATACATTATTATTAACTAAAGCCCATATTTTAAATTCCTTTAGTTTTTACCTAGTGTTCTTTTTTTCTGTTCCATGATCCCATGTGGAACACCACATTACATTTTGTTGGCATATCTTCTTAGGCGCCTCTTGACTGACAGTTTTTTAGACTTTCCTTGTTTTTGATGACTTTGACACTTTTTTAAAAGAATATTGACCAGATATTTTGTAGACTGTCCCCTAGTTGGAATTTGTCTGGTGGTCTGTCTCATGATTGGAGTGGGGTTATGAGTATGGGTGAGGAAGCTCCCAGAAATAAAGCAGCATCCTTCTCATGCCGAATCAGAGGTACGTAACTTCAACATGACATGATTTCTGATTCTAACTTTGATCATCCTGCTCAGATTCTGTTTGTCTGGTATCTCTACTGTAAAGTTACCCCCCTCACACACACACACACACACACACACCTTATATATACTTCACTCTCTGAAAGAAAGTCACTGTGCATAGCCCACATCCAAGGAGTGGGAAGTTAGAAGGTGGCTTATCGACCTGAATTATTTGGACTTCTTTTGCATGGGAGGTTTGTCTATTTTCCCACAATTATTTATTTATTCAATCATTTATTTGTATCAGTGAGAACTCATGGCTACTGATATTAAACTTTTGGTTATGATCTATGTTTTATTTAGTATGTGCTCAAATTGTACCAGCTTTGGCCATTTAGGAGCTTTTTCAGCTGGCTTTTGGATCTCTGACGTACTGCATCAGTGTGTGTGTGTGTGTGTGTGTGTGTGTGTAGCACTTCCTTACCTTCTGGCACTGTCAGGAGCTTAAGTTCATGTTTTATATTTCCTGCTCTAGCCCTAAAATCAGCCATCTCTCAAGGAGCATTGGCTCCTTTTATTGGAGAAGGGTATCAGAAACCAAGATCTGGGTACTAGCCATGCTTATTAACGGCAGGGTGTTTTGCTTCTAGGCCCTCTCAGCTGACAGAGGGAGGAAATAGATACGTGTATGCCGACCCATGTGTACAGACATACCTATAAGCATGTCTGTATGTAACCCGCTGTACCTACAGTAAGCTAATCATGAGCTAACACTGATGTCTCCAAGTCCAATCCATTACCACGTGGGTCACTGCAGCCTCTTCCCCTTGCTTGTTTGTAAATTTCCACTCCAACTGTGAGAAATCCGGCTCCCGGATTTGTGTCTTTTCCCTTTTATTCTGTTAGCCTGGCTAGAGATTTTCCCTTTCATCAATCATTTCAAAGAACAGGTTTTGGTTTCATTAATTTTTCTCTAGTGTTTTTCTGTTTTCAACTTCATTGATTCTCACTCTCCTTTTTATTATCTCTTTTTTTTTTTTTTCTCCTGCTTACTGAGGCTTATGTTGCTCTTCTTCCCTCTTTTCCTAAGGTAGAAGTTTGGTTTATTGATTTTAGATCTTTTTTTTTTTTTTTTTCCTAAAATAGATGCTATCAGTTCCCTTCTAAGCATGGCTTTCGTAATTTTGCGTTTTCATTTTCATTTAGTTCAAAATATTTTAAGATTTATCTTGAGATTTCTTCTTTAGAATTAGAATTGTGTTGAATTGTGTTGTCTAATCTCTATTTTGAAATTTCCCAGGTTTTTTCTGTTATTAATTTCTAGGTTGATTCCATTGCACATGAGAACATGTTTTGTGTGATTTCTAGTCTTGTAAATGTGTTACGTCTTTCAATTTATCTAGTCTTGTAAATGTATTTTATAGCCCAGAATGTGGTCAATTTTGTTGAATATCCTATGTGAGCTTGAGAAGAAGGTATATTCCTCAGTAGTTGAATGCAGGTTTCTATAAATGTTATTTGGATCAAGTTGGTTAACTGGTGTTGTTCAGGCTGTCAAACTTTTACTGATTTTTGCCTACTCTGTGTATTGGTTACTAAAAGAGGAGTACTGAAGCCTGCAACTGTAACAGTAAATTTGTCTATTTCTCTTTTAAGCTATTGTCAGTTTTCACATCATGCATTTTGATGCTCTTGTGTTAGGTGTACACACAAGATTGTCATGTGTCATGTCTTCTTGGAGAATTTCTACCTTTATCATTATATAATGTCCATCTTTATCCCTGATACTCTCCTTGGCTCTGCAGTCAACTTTGAAATAAATATGGCTAATTCAGCTTTCTTTTGATTAGTGTGGTATCCCTTTCTCCATCCCTTTTACTTTTAATTTATCTGAGTCCTTATATTTAAAGTGCATTTCTTATAGACAGCATATAATTAGGGCTAGTTTTTTTTTATCCACTCTGACAGTATTTTTTTTTAACTGGTGTATTTAGACCATACACATTAAAGGAATTATTGATATAATTAGATTAGTATCTACTGTGTTAGTAATTGTTTTCTCTATTGGTTGTACTTGTTCTTCATTTCCCTCCCCCCCCTTTTTCTGTTTTCTTTGTTTTTTTTTTTTAATTTTTATTTATTTATGATAGTCACACACACAGAGAGAGAGAGAGAGGCAGAGACATAGGCAGAGGGAGAAGCAGGCTCCATGCACCGGGAGCCCGACATGGGATTCAATCCCGGGTCTCCAGGATCGAGCCCTGGGTCAAAGGCAGGCGCCAAACCGCTGCGCCACCCAGGGATCCCTGCTTTCTTTGGTTTTATTGAGCATTTTATATGATTATATATTTCTTCTCTTAGCTTGTATTATATTTATTCTAAAACATGTTTAGTGATTTCACTAGAGTTTACAATACCTATTTTAAATTAATCTACATGCACTTTTAATTTTCTTAAGATTCATTAATTTATTTATTTTAGAGAGAGAGAGAGAGAGAGCACACAGGAGAGGACAGAGGGAGAGAGAGAAAGAAACTTAAGCAGACTCCATGCTGAGCATGGAGGCCATGTGGGGCTTGATCTCACAACCCTGAGATCATGGCCTGAGCCAAAACCAAGAGTCCAAGGTTTAACCGACTATGACACCCAGGAGCCCCTAAAAATTCGCTTTTAAATAACTATACCACTTCATGTATAATACAGATGCCTTACAATGGAATATTCCCAATTTCTTCCCCCATCCCATTTGTGATATTACTGGTATTCATTCCAGCTATCTGTATACTATAACCACCCAATACATTGTTACTATTATTACTTCAAACCGTTTTAATTAAGATCAACTAAGAATAGCAAAAACTAGACATTTTTTTATTCTCCCATGATCTCTTTTAAAAATCTGGATTTTTGGCCTATATCATTTTCCTTCTACCTGAAGAAATTCTCTTAATATTTGCTACAAGACAGGTGATGAATTTTGCCAATTTTTTTTGTTTCTGAGAATGTTTTTAATTTTTCCTTCACATTTGAAGGATAATTTCACTGGATAGAGTTCTAATTTGATGGGATTTTCTTCATTCACTATTTGAAATATTTACTTTGCTCTCATTTTGCTTATATGGCCTCTGGTGAGAAGTCTGCTATAATTCTTACCCTGTTCCTTTGTAGGTACATTTCCCCTTCTCTGGTTCCTTTCAAAATTTTCTTTTTCACTTTTAGTTTTCTATGGTTTGAAAATGCTATACCTTGGTGTGGTTTCCTCATATTAATCCTGTCTGGTGCCTTCTGAATTTCCTAAATCTGTGGTTTGGAGTCTGTTGTTAATTTTGGGAAGTTCTCGGCTATTATTTAAATATTTTTTTCTGCTCTGTTCTCTTCTCTTTCTGATACTGAAACTGTATATGGCACGTCTTAGAATTGTCCCATAGTTCTTGAATGTTCTGTTTTAGAGTTCATTCTTTTTCCTCTTTGCCTTTTCAGTTTGGAAAGTTGCTCCTGGCCAACTTTAAGCTCACTGATTCTTTCCACTGCTGTGTGAGTCTACTAATGATTTCATCAAATGCATTCTTCATATCTGTTGAAATATATTTTTTTTATTTCTAGACTTTCTTTTTGATTTTTTTCTTAAAGTTTCCATCTCTCTGCTCCAACTTTATTTGCATGCTGTCTGCTTTTTCCATTATACCCTTAACATATTAATCATAATTATTTTACAATCTTTACCTGATCGTGCCAACATCTGTGTCATATCTGAGTTTGGTTCTAATGATTGTGTTGTCTTTTCAGACTGTGCTTTTTGTTTTTTTGCCTTTGATATGTTTTGTAAATTTTTGTTAAAAGTCATGCATGTTGTATCAGGTAATAGGAGGTAAGTAGCCTTTAATGTGAGAATTTATGTTAATCTGATTAGGAGTTGGACTATGTTTAATGTTTGTGATAGCTCTACATACCAGAGATTTCAAATTCCTCTAGTATCCTTGTTTTTATCTTCTATCTTGTTGACTTTGGTCTTCCCTAAATAACTCCTCAGAGAGAAAGAGAGAGAGAGAGACAGAGACGTGCAACTCTTTCAGCTGTAATCCACTATTATTATATGAGAACCCTGCTGGTGTGTTGATTAAATCATAGGGAGAGGAAGCATTTTATAATCTTCTGATTGGATCTTAGTCTATGTGTTAGGGCTGTGACTTTCACAAGTGTTTCTCTAGTGGAAGAACCCCCTGCTCGCAGTTACCCTACCTGGCAACAGCATTCCTAGTCTATATCCTCGATGAAGCCCTGACCCCTGTGGACTATGTTTTTTTTTTTCCTTAGGTAAGACAAGGCTAAAATAGTCTAGTATAGGAGAAATGCTCTTCCACAATTGGGCTAAGGGTCTTGCAAAGTATTTTCCCCCCCCGGAAAGTAGGCCTTTGCTGTGGAGAAGGATCTGAATATATTTCATAATGATTACTTTTCCTCTCTTTCTCCCAGAACCATGAAGGAATCTTTCTTACCTCTTCACTGAGATAACTTGGTGGGTTTTCTGGAGGCAAAGCCCTCAAAAATAGAAGACATTCTCCTGTAATGTATCCATGAGGGATCTTCAATGATCTCAAACTGTGTCATATTCAATGTGTTTATGTTGTGAAATAGTAACACATACACCATCCCTCATTAGGATTGTGTCAGAAACCTGGTCTTTTTACTTACTTTGCGAGGTTTGTTGACAGAAATGGTAGTTGTAAGGGTGATGGTTCTTCTTGAACTACTGAAGAACCTTTTTGACTAAAAAGGCTTGGAACCACTAAAGCAAAAAACACTGAATACATTTATGGAAAGGAATATGACAAGGGACAGTGTAGGAAGTCTAGATAACTAATATAACAGCTATTCAATGATCCTGATAATTTTTAGTACTCAAGACAATGTGTGACTCCACTTACTGTTTTCTATGAAATGTCTCTGAATATTTGGTACTCTCCCTTCCAGTCAAACATGCAGTGACTTAGAGGAAGGAGTAAAATCAGTGCCCACTTCTTAGATTACTGTATCACATAGGTTCAGTTTATCAGACATTTATTGACCAGTTATTTATTTCCTATGAGCAAAGTAAATGGCAATATGATCCAACTTCCTGTAGGGTCCTAGAAAACATCCCCCAATACCATTCATTTGCCTTCTGAAAGCATTTTATACCTCGATTACAGTGTTAAGCAACTCAGAGTGTCTGCAGCTAATTTGAGACATGGCTAGTGGTTCCCTTTCAGGAGTAAAGATTAGAGAGCCACTTCCATTGTATTACTTTCCTATATGGTCAGAGTTAACATATTCATTGTTAAAAAGCAATTTCAATTTTCTTGCCAACTTTCATCTTCTGTAGAGTGGATAATCTAAGTCATAAGAATGTATGTTTTCCCCCATGGGGATCAGTAAAGTGAGATAGTAAAGAAAGGGTTTTTTTGTTGTTGTTGCCAGTAATAACGCAGTCCATAAACTTTTAAAATATATCTTGAATTACTCTGCCTCTAAAAAACTTTATTCACCTATTCCTTGTTATCTTGGATTATTTCACATAGTATTATAACTTTTTGTTTATGACTCTATTTCTATCCTGAAAAGAGAGCTCCTTGATTCAGGGAGAATATCTTATTTTTATATCTATAGTACCTAGAAGAAAGCTAGCCCAGGGATATTGCTCATAAATACTTGTTGAGATGAAATTAAAATTAATAAGGTTCTATTTAGATCTGAAATCCAGTTTCTTCCATTACTGAGCTCTAAATCTATGTATCCAAACTGCTTGAGTGATTATTATTATTATTGTCACCAAACATACAAAACATAATGCATCTAAGATGATTGTAGTAAGTTTAAAGAACATTTTTCAAACATTATTGCAGTGATCCTTACAATAATTCCATAACGGAGCATCTGTGAAATAAATGTTTGCATTTTACTGGTGAGAATACCGAGTCTCAGAGATTGACACCTGCATAGTGTCTCACATATAGTACATGCTGGAACCAGCACTGGAACTAAGGGGCCCTACGTCCTAAGAAATTAATACTTCTGCTTTGTGTAATACAAGGTTTTTCTATCTCAACACTCTTGATATTTGGAACTGAAAAATTCTTTGTTGTTGGGGGAAGCTAGCTGCTCTGTGCCTGTTGAACAGTGTCCTTGGCCACTATTCATTAGATTCTAGTTGCATCCTCCACCACACTGTGACAACAAAAATGTCTCCAGACATGGCCAAAGATCCCATTGGGAAAATCAGTTCCAGTTGAGACTCAGTGGTCTTATAGCAAGCACAATATGGTAAGTGCTCTGGGACCAGCATAAGTAAAATGGGAGGCAGGGGTGGCTGAGGGGGAGGGACATCTCCTTCACAGTGGAGGCAGCTTTTAATTTGGATCTTTACTGTAGAAAGATTGAAATGACCTAGCAGTATTTATTATGATGAGAATGAATATCAGATATTTGTTGAGCAGTCATGATGTGTCAAATTTAGCTCTAAGGGTGAAAATATAATAAGCGTTGTTAAATGTCTTCCTAAAATGAAATACCATCTTAATGTCCATCTAGTGGAACATAGAGTTATTTGGGGTCTCTTAATCTCATGATATGCATTTAGCATCTAGATTTATTATATTATCTGCTAAAGATTACTTAGGAAAGAATTGCCTCTCATTAATTTTTGTAGCTTCCTAACTTATAAATCAATCCCAATCATCATTTAATTGTACTGTACATGGAGATTATGTTTTCTAGTAAGTTTCTAGCTCATTGTGAAGGTCCAAAGCTATTGAACTAGAATGTCTTTGCATAAATGCAGAAGGAAGGAAAACCTACCTTTAGCTCTTGTCACTGTTCAGCCAGGTTCTTAGAACTGCATAGAAATTGCCTCAGCAAACATGACAACCATTTCTCTGACTCAGCTCAATGAGCCCAGGGCTAAATATACTTGGAAAACTGACCTCTCTGAAAAAGTATGCTCTCCTTCCCTGAATAATCATTTGTGAAGTATATAAGAGCTGTTTGTATATTCTTTTTTTGAGCTCTGGAAATATGTGTAATTATTAAGCATATGGACTCGGGGGTCAGTTGACCTAGATTTGCCTGTCCTCTGCCTCTACTCATGCAACTTGTGTGACTGAAGACAGTTGTTTTAGTATCTGTGAGCCTCAGTTTCCTCATCCATAAGATAAGGATAAGAATGAATTCCACTTTGGAGTGCCTTGGTAGCTCAGTCAGTTAAGCGTCCAACTCTGTTTCAGCTCAGATCATGATCTCAGGGTCCAGGGATCGAGCACCACATTGTGCTCCGAGAACCCTTTTGTTAAAAATCTCAACTGTCTGTTGTCTCTCCCTATGGTAGTTTACTACAGTAGACATTTCAACAGTTCATCTGACTCTATTCTCCACTCCAAGCAACCTGATGATTATAATTTGGCTTCTCATGTAGGTCAAAAGTTTCAGTTCTTTACAGCTCACAACCTGATTCTGCTTTTGGCAATCTTAACACTTTTCCTCATCTTCTTGGTCTAGATTCTCCTCTTACTCTAGACTCCTTTCTGGAATGAATTCATCTGCCACCTTGGCTTCAACTAGGAGCTATTCTGTGACTGCACATGTATGTTAGCCCAGACTTCACTATTGAACTCTAGACTCCCTATCCAAACTACATACTGATACTTCCCCTCAGTGTTTCCACGGGAACCTTATATTTGCAAAACAAAACACACCAATTCCTTCCATAAACTTACTCCTTCTATAATCCTGCTTGAGAAGAAAATGATATTGACCATGTACCCAAGTTGGGAACCTGAGAAAAATCTTTCACTCCCCACCCCCACATAGTAAGCAATCAATAAAACCTACTGATTTTTTTTCTCCCATATAGTCCTACATTGCTCACATTTTTATCTCTAATCTTAGGGCTATGGTTGCAGTCACCATTATATTTCACTTGGTTTCCAGCCTCTCATTTTCAGTTTTGTTCCTTCTGTTCATTCCATTCTGCATATTGAAGCAAAAAGGACATTTTTTAGAATATAAATTTGATCATGTCACTTCCCACTACTCTCAGAATAAAACCTAACCTCTTAATAGCATATGACACCTTCCATGATCTGGTTATTCCTTCCCTTTCCAGCTATATCACTTGAAACGACTCTTCGTAGGTTTTATATGAGCCATACCTAGATTCTTGCAATTCTTCAAGTGGACAATTCTCTTTTTTGTCCAAAGGACTTTGCACATGCTGTTCCCTCCACCTTCCTCCCACCCTATGTAGAACATAGGGGCTTACTTTTACTTCCTGGCACTTTAAGAAGTCTACCAGGAGACTTCATGAGATTATAGGTGCATTCACCTGATAGGAGAGATATTAACACTGTGCTTCTTTTAGCCTGTTTTCCCAGGATGACCCATTAATGGTAGAAGTGTTATATAGGGGGTTCCTGACACTTTAGTTTTAGTGCCTAATACACAAAAATTCATTTTGTGAAACTGTCAAATCACATAGCTTTTCTGGGTCTCATTTTCCTTATCCTTGACATTCCATTATAAGATTACTGTGTAAATCCAAAGAAACCAAAGCTCTGAGAATGACCTACTTATTGAAAATACAGAAAATGTGTGGCATCACTTTTCCAATCTCACTTTTGCTCTATCCTCACCTCCCTTCTGACTGGAGAACTTTCACCTTTTAGTATATTTCCCTTCTCCCTTCCCTTTAGTTTATCTTCCCTTCTCCCTCACCTCATTGACTAACTTCTATTCTCCTTTAGGACCAAGCTTAGACTTGATATTTTCCAAGATGCTTTTTCCAAACCCTCAAAGCTGGGCCAAGAGCTCAACCTATAAGATCCTGTAAAATTCTTTCTTTTTCTCCGGAAAAACTTAGCAACTCTCTTGTCGTTTTGACCTACTTTATCCTCCTCTCTTAGACAGTGAACAAATTCACCTTACTTTATCTATCTGTGGCCGAGGAGTATCCTTCTGTAAGCTGAAAGATAGACCTGGAAGGAAGTGTTCTATTTGGGAGACTGTTCTTAGAATAACAATGCACTAGCTATCGATTGCCAGTTTCAAAGTTTCACAGATTTTGATATATATCTTCTTTACTTTTCATGCAGAAAAGCTTTATTTTAAAATTCAGTCATGTACATATTACTTTTTCTGATTTAACTATGCCTCTGAAGAGGAATTGATTTTCCCAAGATCATTCTAGTAGAAGCTAGACAGGGTCCTGTTCTCCTAATTTCTAATACAGATTTCAGTGCATGTATACTCAACTTCTCAATAAATGAGCTATATGAATAAACACATATGTAATTAATGGATAATCTAAATACAGGTAATTGAGAGTTTCTTTGTGGATGCAATTACATGCTCATTTTTATTTAAAAAAAAATCACTTTTGAAAAAAATCTTCTGAAATGAAAATTGTTGAAAGAGAGACTTCATCTTTTAAGTGTAGTTCTGAACATGATATTTCAATTAAAGTTGTCTTGTCAATTAGCCTTTATCCAAGACCATCATATCCTAGTGAGTGATGCAGACGTTCTAGTCTTCTCAAGAATAAATGGTCAGTGGATGCCACAGGAGGAAAAGGATGTGGTGTTACTTCAGGCCTTTGAGACACTCCTGGGCTCCTGAGGGTAAAGGTCTCAGATACTAGTGGTAAAGAGGTGAAAAAAATCCTGATAGACAAGGGACACCTCCCAGGATAGTTTCAAGGCCAGTTTATAGGGCTATTCAAATCTTGCTTGCAGATACTAGGAGCTCTGCAGAGGAACTCACAAGCTGTCATGAGGTTGGGAGTGGGAGAGATATAAGGTTTTCCTCTTCATTCACCTTGAAGACAACCTTAGTCCTTCCGTTTTATATATTGGGGTTCCTGGGTTTTGTTGTTTAAAGATTTATTCTATTTATTTGAGAGAAAGAGAGAGAGTAGAAGAAGAAAGAATCTGAAGCAGACTGCACTGAGCACAGAGCCCAAGACAGGGCTCAATCTGACAACCCAAGATCACTACCTAAACTGAAACTAAGAACTGGTTGCTAAGAACCACCCAGGCCCCCCTGGGGTTTCTGGTTGTTTTCCTTTTTTTAATTAAATATCATTAGAAATGCACATGTTCTTTTCATTTTCTTTTTTTTTTTTTTAAGATTTTATTTATTTATTATGAGAGACACACACAAAGAGAGAGAGAGAGAGAAAGAGAGAGAGAGAGAGAGGCAGAGACACAGGCAGAGGGAAAAACAGGCTCCATGCAGGGAGCCCGATGTGGAACTCCATCCCAGGTCTCCAGGATCATGCCCTGGGCCCAGGGCAAGCACTAAACCGCTGAGCCACTCAGGCTGCCCCCACATGTTCTTTTCTATCATTGTAACTCTGATAATCCAGCTTATCAAGATGAAAATAATTGCTTGCATGCACAACTCAAGAATAGAATCACTTTTAGGTAGTGCTTTAGCATTCTGTCCTTTGTAAGGATGCACAGTAAATGTGACCATGAAATTTAATTTTTGTAGGATGAAGTTGACATTGTACTTATTTACCTTTCTCAAGTGGAATTGCCTGATCTTTCAATTAAAATTCTTCTTAGATACTGAAATCCCATAAAGGCAGGACTATTAGCCTTGACAGTTTGGTCCTTTTCTTTATGGGTTTGGGAATATGTGTGTATGTTTATGTTTTGTATCCTCTGAACTTTCCAGTAGAACTTCCTGGGAATTGAATCTCTCCACCCGGAATATCAGGTTCCATAGTCCGCATCTCCAGTGACGGTTTGCAATGCAAATTGTTGGGTTGGTAACACACAGTACCATAACCATGGTAACCAAATGAAGACAAGTTTGCTTTACTTCCTCAGCAAAGTACATTCTAGCCCTAGCCCGGCATTCAGACCTGACGTTACTGCCAACAGTCAAGGGCATTAAAGGAACAGCCAGAGGGTTCATAGAAATAAAAACACAACTGGAACCATTGTATTCATTCCCCACCCCCACCCCCCAACACACTTCCCCTGAGTCCAGGACTTATTACTAATAATCCTGTCATTTCTAACTACTTTCTAACTGCTTTCTTGGAGGGGAGGGTGGAGAGAATCACTATGTATCTTTATCCCCAATTTGACTGCAGATTTTGGCAAGCACACTGTCCTGGCTTTCCCATGCCTCACTTCTAAATAGGAGCAGATAGAAACCTGGTCACAGTTCTGTGGTCACAAGGACTTTTTAGTGTTAGCAGCTGTGATTCTCAAGGAGACAGGAAGGCATCCAAATAAAAACAGACACTTTCTGAGATCAACAACAAGCAAGCTACAAAGGCCACTTCTCTGCCAAAATTCTTTTCTTCTGGTATAGTCATTCTTTCCATTTGTTTGTTTGTTTTCAGCCTGTGGGGGAAAGGTATTAGTCCACTATTCTCATTTTCTGTCTGTTGGAATGGAAAGGCAGCTGTGGTATGTTCTGAAACTCCTTTACTTGCAGCTGTATGACCCAGTGATGTTCCAGAAGAAAGACTATTAGCAATAAGGTGAGCAATCTAATTGTCAGGGATTCTGGCCCAGATGATTCCAGCACTCCTGTGACTGCCTGGTGGCTGCCATTAACATGGAAAGATAAGAAAACACAGGGAATGGAAATGCTTTAGGCTCAAAATTGTTAGTTTATTTCCCCTAGTTTGTGAATACCGTTTCAAGCAATGTTTCTGAGATAGGATGAAGACATTATTTTGACTTTCTTTTGTAACTATTGGGACTTGTGTGTCATTTTCACTGGTACTTATTACTTCATTGTGGTTCAGAGGATGATTTTCTAACTCTTCCATTCTTGCCATCATTATTTGTTGGCATTCTACTCTAAAGAATAGCTTTCCCATCTCCCCACAGGTCTGCATCCTTTAGACATTGGTACATATTACCCGAGCTCTCCAGGAGGTTCAAACAATTAATATTTCCACAATGACGAGTGTCAATTTCCCACCTTCTAGGTGTTTTCACACTAATGAATTTCTGAGAATCTGATATGGTAACCTATTGTCTTTTTAGTTTTCATTTCCTTGAATATTAATAAGGTTTATTACATTTACATTTTTTAGCCATTCATAGAGTACCCTTTAAAAAAAAAAAGCTTAGAACCCAAAGTAGGGCTTAAACTCACAACCCTGAGAATGAGGCCTGAGCTGAGATCAAGAGTCAGAAACTTAACCAACTGAGCCATTCAGGTACCCTAATTTCCCTATTTTTGTATTGCTTCATTACATTGCTTTTATTTCTATGTATCTTTTTTTATTGATTTATAATTGCATGTCATACATCAAGGATATAAAAGTTTTTCATAAGGGAGACAGAACATGGAAGACTCCTAACTCTGAGAAACGAACGAGGGGTGGTGGAAGGGGAGGAGGGCAAGGGGTGGGGGTGAATGGGTGACGGGCACTGAGGGGGGGCTTGACGGGATGAGCACTGGGTGTTATTCTGTATGTTGGCAAATTGAACACCAATAAAAAATAAATTTATTATTAAAAAAATTAAAAAAGTTTTTCATGTCATATATACTGTCAATATTTTTACAGATTTTTTGACATTTTGACATTTTTATCATTTTTGCCATAGGAAATTTTAAATTCTTAACTTGTTAAATCCATTGTGATTTCCCTTTATTCACTTTGGGGTCATTTTTCCACAAACTTTTACCACCTCAAGATTAGAAAAAAGTTCTACTCTTTTAGAATATTTTATTCTAAGACTATTTTTATTTCATCTTTTCATATTAAATCCTTAACACAAGGGCAGCCATGGTGGCCCAGCGGTTTGGCACCACCTTCAGCCCAGGGTGTGATCCAGGAGACCTGGGATCGAGTCCTACATCAGGCTTCCTGCATGGAGCCTGCTTCTCTCCCTGTGTCTCTGCCTCTCTCTCTCTCTCTCTCTCTCTCTCTCAGTCTGTCATGAATAAATAAAATCTTAAAAAAAAAAAATCCTTAACACTATTGGCATTTAGTTTGATGAATTGTATAGGGCTTTCTTTTTGTTTTGCTTTGCATTTTTTTCCACTAAATTTTAAATTTAGAAATAACTATAAATTCACATACAGTTCTAAGAAATAATACAAAGTCTACCTGACTTAATGAAGGAATTCTTCCAACAATGCATTGATAACCTACTTCTGCATATGTAGATTTTTATCTGGGACAGGCTTTGTCTTTTCAATATAATCAACAGGTATAAAGTTGTAATATCAGGACAGTTTCTCATAATCACTTATAAAGAATAATATGCTTCCTTCTCTAAATTCCCTGAGAGATTTTATGGTTATGGTCACAGTGGGAAAGCAAGGATGATGATACCTTTGATGTTAGAGGAATAAAGAATATGCTAGAATTTGCCTTTGTGAATAATTCAGATAGGAAAGATGATTTAGACCCAGGGGCTGACTTAGGTCTTGATCTCTTCTCCTCTCTACCATCTATTTCTGTGTTCTTGGATGGAACACTTTCTCATTGTAGTTAAGAAGTTAACCATTATAAGGACTGAAATACACAATTTTTATTGCATAACAATATTTTTTAAAATATTTTACTTATTTATTTGAGAGAGAGAGACTGAGCATGAGCATGAGCATGAGCAGAGGGGAAGAGGCAGAGGGAGAGGGAGAAGCAGACTCCCCACTAAGCAGGGAGCCTGATGTGGGGCTTGATCCCAGGACCCATCATGACCTGAGCCAAAGGCAGACACTTAACCAACTGAGCCACCTAGGCAGCCCTAACAACATGTTTTAAACTTGAGATGTGTACACCTGAAAATCTTAAAGCAAATTGCTTGACAGGTCATTTTTTTTTATAGATATCAGGCAAGGTGTATAGAAGGAAATTGTGATAGAGCCCAACTAAGAGTATTCTTAAGAGAAACAGCAATCTGCATTGGTCAGGGTTCTCCAGAGAAATGAGATAATTGAGATAGCACATATTTATATGTATATAACATAAACATAATTATATATACTCAATTAGAGAGAGAGAGAGAAATCTATATCTATCTATCTATCCATTGATCTATCTACCTATATATTGCTCATGTAATTGTGGAACCTGAGACATTCCATGATCTGCCATTTGTAAGCTCGGGACTTGGGAAAGCTGGTGGCATAGATCTAGTCTGAATCTGAAGCTTGAGAACCAGGAACATCACTGGTGTAAATCCCAGCACTATAGCATGAGGATTCTGATTTCCCAGCTCAACAGTCAGACAGAGAAAAGGAGAATTTTCTTTACACCTTTTTCTTCTCTTCAGACCTCAATAGATTGAATAATTCCTGTCCATACTGGGGTGAGCAATCTGCTTTACTCAGTCTACTGATTTAAATGCTAATCTGTTCTGGAAACACCCTCTTAGACACACCCAGAAATCATGATTAGCCAGATATCTGGACACCCTGTACTGGAGTCAAGTAGACACATAAAATTAATCATCACACCATCAGCTAAGATGACTTGTGATTTCAGTAAGCTAACATTGAAGAACATCTGTTTAATGGTTGCAAATCCACTGCTGAATAGCCCTTTGGTGAAATTTATGCTATAATTGCTCACATGCATTTTAATCCCCCTGTCTGGAATGTTTGCCTATCCATTACCCATCTTCAAGAGCCAGAGCCAATACTTCCCCTTCCAAGAAACCTTTTTTATTTCCCTAAATGAACATTTTTCTCCTTTACTATTTGAGAACAGTTGTTTTATACTTCTCTTAAAATGCATATTATGTTCTACTTCGCAATATATGGTTAATAAGTACTATTTTTTGTGATCAACTATAAGCTCTTCAAAGTTTCTTTACAGAGTAGACAGTAAAATATTGAATTGAATTTAATTAGCAGATATTGTTATTGTAGTTATTTACTTAGTAGTTCTTACATACAATACACTTTTATGAAGAATGACTAGTGCACAGTACTGTCTTTGATGGGACAGAGACTCCAAAGATAAGTAAGTCACAATTCTCCTCTCCTGAGAGCAGGGACAGAGTCCAGCAGCAGAACAATCATTCATTCATTAAACAATCATTGCTGATCACCTGTCGCTACCCATGGCCTACACTAAGTGCCATGGATAAAAAACAACAAAACAAAACAGAACAAGTCATGGTCCTTGAGTTAAGTGGGAAAGGCAGAAGTGTACAGGATGCCTGGGTGGCTCAGGGGTTAAGCACCTGCCTTCGGCCCAGGGCGTGATCCTGGGGTCCCGGGATTGAGTCCCACATCGGGCTCTGTGCATGGAGCCTGCTTCTCCTTCTGCCTGTGTCTCTGCCTCTCTCTCTGTGTATGTGTCTCTCATGAATAAATAAATAAAATCTTTAAAAAAAAGAAAGGTAGACGTGTAAACAAACTACTTGAGTGTGAAAAGTGCTATAATAAGGAGTTGTGCAGGTTGCTGTGAGTGCCAGAAATGGACTAGGATGAGAGTGGAGAGTGATAAGGGAAGTTTTATAGAGTGAGTTTTATTTGAACTTGATGAAATGGTACCCAGGAAAGAGAAAAGCAGCACCAGCAGTGGGATCTGCACCCAGTAGCATCTGAGAGGAGAGCACTTGAAAACAGCAAATAGTTCTATGCCTCCAGAGTGGGATGTACACGGAGAAACCTGGATTGTGGTGCTATGGGAATGAGAGATACCTCCACATCCTTTCATTCTCCTTCCCCAGGGTGAGGCAAGGCACCTGCGGAGAGGACAAGAGTAGAGATAATGAGAAAAGACAGAATCATTGAGAAAGAAAAATCTCTTTAAAATTGGAAAGGGATTGGAACATGGCTAGCAGTAGGTGAACCAGTTGATTCAAGTTTACCAGCCTCAAAGGCGTTTCAAGTTTCTAGGAAGCTGTATATATGGTTCTTGACTATAATCTTAACACTCCAGCTTATTTCACCAGCAAAAGATGAAAATGCCAAGTCTAAGAGAACTGACTCTGGATTCCAACTTGGGCACAACTTTCTTGTGTTTAAATCCAGTTTGCTCCTAAATGGCACGAGAGAGCACCCTTCACATATTTCATGGTGGGAGGAAGCCACCCACAGAGCAAGTCAACACAGACTGCTTGTTCCTCCTAGCAGAGTGTTGACAGAACACTCTATTCTCTAGGATCTGCCTCTACTTTACTGAATCACTTGGAAATCTTTATTCATCTTTGTGAGACTTTGGTATTTGGACAGGGAGGAAGAGCAGAAGGGCATTCCTGGCCTGGCTTTGTCGCTTGAGTTTTTGAGTGGTCTTTCAAGTAATAGGAACAGTGTTGCTTTTTTTTTAATCCCTTGTATAATTTTGATGGATATAGCTTTAAAATATTTTTAAAATGTGAGCTCCATTGGTCAACTAATAGGCTATGTGGAGGCTTGAAATAGAAAAACCATCTTATGGAATCATCTCATCTCATCCAATTCTCTCATATTATGCAAGAGGAAAAATGACATTCCAAGACAACTTGAAACCACATGCCCAATGTCATACAGCCAATGAACTATTTGTTGATTAATTAAAATAAATTACATTTTGTTTCCTTGATGATGAGTTAAGATCTTTTATCTGTTGGTAGCTGTTGGAAGACACATAAGGTAAAAGAAGGTATTTACTCAGATAATTTTGGTTGAAATAATAGAAGTGAGCATCAAGTGATTACCCAGAAAATTTTGCTTCAAAATGGAGGTAATAAATATATTTATATAGTTGAATATATATTGATATATATTTGTATGTATGTGTGCAAATATATATGTATATGTATATAATCTGATCACTTCTCTAATTCAGATTACATTGTTCCCTGATACCATATACCTATTCCTGGCAAGTTGTACCTTCCCATAAATTATTTAATTGTTGAGTATCTAAGTTTTAGTAATGACTTCATAACCAATTTTGCATTGATATTTCTCAATCCCTTGTTGGTATTCATTTAAACAGCAATTTATCCAGCAAACATGTATTGAGTACCTTTTTCTACAATTATGATAGGAGAGCTAAGATCTCTGTCCTGAAGAAAATCCCACAATGGTTAAACAGAATTATAAACACAAACTTATAAAACAATACAAAAATACTTTAATAGAGGTTTACACTAAACTATAAGGTTACAGAGGAGCAATTAAAGCCATACTCATATAGGGAGAGCATGTAGATAGAGAAAATAAGAATGGGCTGAAATTTGAGCTGTGGAACAGTCAAAATTTTGATAAGTCAGGGGTGCCTGGGTGGCTCAGTCAGTTAAGCATTGGACTCTTAATCTCAACTCAGGTCGTGATCTGAGGGTCACGAGATCAAGCCCCGTGTCAGGCTCCATGCTGGGATGGAGCCTGCTTAAAATTCTCTCTCTCCCTCTCTCTGTCCCTCCCTCCACTCTAAAAAAAATTAGGAAAGCTAGCAAAAGATCTTGAGAAAAAAGCCTTGAGTGAGATAGGAGGTAATCTGAGAAAGTATGGCATTTAATTTTTTTAGATATTTATTTATTTATTTATTTATTTATTTATTTATTTATGAGAGAGAGAGAGAAAGAGAGGGAGAGAGAGAGAGTAAGCACAAGCAGGCAGAAAGGGAGAGGAAGAGGGAGAAGCAGGCTCCCCGCTGAGCAGGGATCCTGACATGGGGCTCAATTTCCAGGTTCCTGGGATCAGGACCTGAGCTGAAGACAGATGCTTAACCAACTGAGCCACCCAGGCACCCCTAAGACCATGGTATTTTAAAAAAAGATAAAAATATTATGTCCATTAAGAGAAAATAGTGAAGTACTGAAAATTCTGAAATGAGAAGAACTGGTAGTTGAGTGTTAGCATACTAATTTGGGTGGGTAATAAGAGAGTGGGAGGTGTGGATGATGATGAACATGGGAGCATTTGCTGTGATCCAAATGAGACTATAAGTTTGATTCATATCAGATTGGCAGCAGCAGAGGAGGTCAGTGTGAGATATATTTTAAGGACCCGTCTCTCATCCTCTTTTAAGTGACTTGATATGGCATGTAAAAGGAATAAAGGAATTAAGGAAGACTCATAAGTTCTTGGCCTGAGCAACTGCCTGAATAGTGTTACCAGTTACTGAGATGGGGAACACTGAAATAAAGGCAGGTACTTAGAAGGCAAGCAGAAGTCAAGAAAAGAATAAAGGTTTCAGCATGACACCTATTAAATTAAAAAAAATAAAAGTATCCAAATGAAGATGTGAAGATCCAAGTGAAGATGTGTAACTAGAAATACCCCACTCTGAAGCTCAGGTCCCCTATTCTAAGGGTCTGGACCAGATTTGGAAATGTGAATTAAGGAATCATCATGAGTTGAATAGGAAACTAGAGTAGGAGTTGGATAGAGATTGAAGGGTCAAAGGAGGATTATTTTAAGATGAGAGACATGATAAAGGGAACGATCCAATAGGGAAGAAAAATGGTGCTCAAGCGAAGTCTGTGAGTAGAATAGGGGTGACAAGGTATGCTTTAAACTGGGAATTTGGAGGCTGTTCATTTATAGTGATGAAGTATGACCATGAGAATTGAGTGGAGGGAAGGGATGTTGTAAATATTGTAAATCTGCTGATCATTGAACTGAGTGGTCAAGTGTTGATGGATTGCCCATATTGACAATGAAATCAATTGAAATCTTCCAGGAGGATGACAGAAATACCATTCCTTTTGCAGTAAATGAGGGTAAATATCCTGGATATTTACATAGTCTGATAGCTTATGCTTCAAAAGACAGAGGAAATAAGATCTGAAAGCAGCAATTAGGAACATGGAGGAAATTTATACCATCTCCAAGATTATAGTCCTGATTCAATGAGTGAAAAGGATAAAGCCACAGCTTGAGAGAGTGGCAAAGGAAACCATGTTCAGGTTTTAATTAGAAACAGGAGATGAAGGGACATTCAGTGAAGAGCTAAAGATAAAGTGGATTTAGTAGGTGACAATCTATGAATTCCAGAGGGCACAGGGGTTGGGAGCATCTGGAGAAGGTAGGAGATTGGGCCAGATGAGGCAATGTCCACTGCCACATCCAGATGAAGCAATGTCCACTGCCACATGAGCATGGTTCAAGGGCATAATGGGATTTGTCCTATGGTCTCCTAGAGTAAGAAGTGTGAATCAGTTTCCTTCAAGTGTACGCCTCCCAGGACTGGTCTCAGTCTGTGGAAGGAAGTGAGTGGTGTTGAAGCTTATGGTAATCATCTTTGTGAAAGCATGAGGGGCTCTCAAGGCTTCCTTTTCAAACCTCTATGAGTGATGTCACAGCTGGGAAAGGGACAGGTCTTCCTGAAGCACATGGCTCTATGTAGACTTCTAAATTTTTCTACTGAGGCAAGTTATTTATATGGCAGATAGAAGAGCAAAGCAAACTGGATACCATTTGAGATCTTAACAAAAGTCTTGAACAGAGTAGTGATGAGGATCCATAGTAGAGACATAGAGATGGTGAGATTCCTGTGGATCAGAATGCTTCTGGAATTTTTTCCCATTGTGATGTTCTCTTCCTGACCATGGGGCTCCTTCAGAAGTGGAGCCAAGGCTCGAACTACAGCCTACAATTATCAATTATAACCCTGAAATTAATACTATAGTTGAAGGAATTTCTAAACTCTGATATGAGTCTCTAGTGTCAGGTAAATCTGCATCTCATGGTCACAGAAATATTTTATTCTAATACTTTCCAACTATATTTTTCAATTACTCAAACTAAGCAATCTCAAAATGACCCAGGTTATCTACAAACTATGGGTGTCGAATTTATCTCCTATGGAAAAAGAAGCAAATTGTTACATTGATTGGTGATTCTTTTCCTTTACTTGACAGTTCTTGACATGAAAATGACATACAGAGGCAACATAGAGAAGGAAAAAAAAACTGGCCCACTTGGGTATTGATTGTTTTATATACATTTTTCATTAATTTTTTCCAACAGCCATCTGAAGTGGTTATTTCATAGTCATTATAGAGAAGAAGAAATAGATTATCAGAGATGTTTGAAAATTTCCCCCAAAGAGATGTCAAAAAAGCATCAGAGCTGAGATTAAAATCTGGAGTTATGTGACCTGAAAGCACTTACCCGTTTAACCACATTAGAACCAAGAATACTGGCTAAGCCAGCTGGTGTCCCTTTACCAAATAACCAAGCAATCAACTTACAGTTACAGATTATTTACCCTGGGCAGAGTTCTGTGCTGGGATCTATGGGGAACACAGAGATAAATAATCCACAGTCCCTATTCTCCAGTATGAACAACCTTTTTGGCAAGACAACCTGTTTGCATAGAGGTGAAAAAGTTAAATAATCCCAGAGGACAAGAATGTAACTACTGTCACAGCTTTGAGTATCAAGGTATCAAATCCTGTGATTTCTCTGTGGGCTGAAGGCTTCACAGCGAAAAGGAGCATTTATTGTTGCATTTGCTCAAGTGAAAAAAATGTCATATAAAATTAATGTTACACCACCAATATTTTGAGTATTTAAAAAAAAATTTTAAAACGTGAGGACATTTTGGTACATTTCTCTCTCTCTTTTTTTTTTTTTTTTTTTGTCTTTTCAATATACTTTTCCTTAGTTTTGTTTTTACAAAATTGTCCTTGGTGCCTGTTTTTCATCCTCTTTCCTATTAAACATGATAATATAAGAAATTTCCTACATTAAAGGAGGTTCTTTATACACATAAGGATTAATGGTATTGTAATTCGAACAGAAGGGATCTGAAGACAGGGAAGAGACCTTCAGGCACAGATGGCAACATAATCTCAGATGAAGATTCACTTTGGACCAAGTCAGCATTGGCAAGAATTTGGTTCCAAATGGTCCTGGGGATAAACGGGTTAATCAGAGGATTCAGCAGAGACTCTATCCCAAACACTTCAGCCCGCCAGTCACCTGAGCAATTCAGGGCTGCCACCACATCTGTGTCGCTTGCAAAGAACTGCTTGCTCTTTGGGTCAAGCCAGTGGATGCCAAAGGAGGGTCATCTAAGCATGGGAGAATCCAAAGCAGATTTGTTTACTTAATGGGAAAGGCATCCACCAAAACAGCAGGGAACAAAAGAGTTTTTCTTTACAAAGTGGTCCCTGACCCTCGCCTTTAGCAAGGGTTCCCACTTTCCTTGGCAGCCTTTTGCTGCTCTAAAGCCAACTACAGGGGAGCTGGCAGGGAGCATATCCTCACTGCTTGTGCAAGCCCAGTGGCTGAGGTCAAACATGCCATTTAAGAACAGAAGTTTCGGGACATACCCAATAAAGCAGCACTTCTATCTAGAACTTTAACGATTTTTACATTGTTATATTTGAAAGAAACAGTAGCTCTGTTAAAATTTGACATTGTAGTACAGAAGCAGCAGTTTGAGGACTTTAGCTGCTTGACAGCTCCTGCTCCCACTACAGAGTGGATTGGTGCAAAACAGGACCTCACTTTCAGTTGAGGTTGGTGGAGGAGCAAGACTGTTTTAGGGTATGCCCTATTTTTCTATGATACTTTATCCTTTTCTTCAGACTATGAGAACGTATTGAGTTTGTTGTCTCATGAATCTTGTTAAGCACGATTTCACAAGGATATTTTCCCTCCTTGTGAAATCTTACGTTGTCAGAGTTGAATACACACACAAGATGCATGGCATTGCCAAACAGAACTTTTTTACTCAAAAGAGCCAAAGTATGAGTAAAATTAAATAGCCAGAAATGAAAGCCAATTCAATTAAATTCTTAAAGTTTATTTTGTCTAGTGTTATGGATTCTACTACACCAAATAATCCTATAAAGTTTAGAAAGATAATCTTATCTGTATTATTTTTGTCTTGTGTTAGCATCAGAATTTTTATTAACATATATTTGTTCCCAGAGGATATTCTGAAAGTTAACTTTCTTTTTTAAAAATATTTATTTATTTATTTCAGAAAGGGAGAGAGAGAGAACCCTTGCAGGGGGAGGAGAGGGTGGGCAGAAGGAGACAGAGAATTTCAAGCAGACTCCCTACTGAGCTCAGAGCCCAAAGTGGGGCTTGATCCCACGACCCTGAAGTCATGACCTGACTTGAGCCAAGATCACAACCTGAACTAAAATCAAGAGTTGGATACTCAACCAACTAAGCAACTCAGGTGCCCCCCAAAAGTTAACTGTCTCAAGTTGGCTGACTACATGACTCACTGTTGATATAGATATTAACTGTCTACCCTTTGCCATAATTTTTAAATAATTGAAATTTCTTATTATTTGCTTTTTTAATCATAAAATTCACAGACATTACAATTGTCATTGATTTTGCAGTAATTTACTATTATAACAATAAGTGAATATTTATACTTCAATTGAATTATAGAATTTTAATGTACAAAGCATGTAAGGAAACTCTGACTGCCAATTGCATCAAGAATGCTCACCTACCTATACTTAAATGAAAATATTCAAATGTTTACAATAAATCTGAAAGACTTGCCTTGATAAAATATTGATTAGAAACAATGGATTAAGTCATGTGACCAGTGATTATGAGTGAGTTTAACGATGCAAGACATGTTGTTGAGGTAGGTATTTGACTATTTAGTCATTTCTCTAAACTTGAAGAATAAAGTAATACAAATTGAGGCGGATGCCATGGAAAGAATTTAGTCAGAAAGCATGGTTTTGAATCCTAGCTTTGCTACTTTAATTTTATATTTAATATTATATTTATATTTAGTATTTATATTTATAGTTAGCACTTATTTAGCACCTACTATGTACTGAGAATTCAGTCAAATACTGGAGACACATTGATGAGTAAGAAGGAGACCCTCCTTCTTAATGTCCCGATAATCTGGGGAACTTCAACAATTTACTCAGATGTTCTAAGCTTTTGTCTCCATCTCTTACTCTGCAAGTCTCATAATGATATTAATAAAGGTTAAACGAGATAATAGGGATGATCAATATTTCTTGTGCCATAAGCATAACGTACTTATTACCATTCTAACTGTCCCAATCATCCTATCAGTCAGATGGTATAGCTTAATAATCACAGGAATATGCTTTGAGTCCAGTGCCTGGGTTTGAGTGCTGGTTATTGTGTGGCTTTAGGTATGCAACTTTAGATATGCAATCCCTCTGCTCTTCAATTTACTAGAAAATTGTGACAGATCCCTTCCTCTCTTGGCAATTAAATTAAATAATGAATGTATAGAATTCCACATAGAATCTAGTACTCCACTGGGGTCAACAGTTTTTAAAACTCAGGACAATTTATACCCAATTAAAAAATTAAAGAATGCAGTAAAATTATAGAATTTATACAAGGCCACCCAACAAGTCGCAGAGGTGGGACTCATCCACGTGCATCTGTTGCCAAAGTCTTTATTTTTCACATTTTGGGTTGTCTGAGAATATTTGTATAGATGCAACTGTTGGATAAATTTGAAGGATACTGATTATGTTAATCAATACCTTGAATCTCTCTTCCTGGCTGGTGTCCCCTCCCAGTCCACAGTTTCTTTGCTCTCCATCCACATTGCAGACCCCCAACTGGATCGCCCAGAGGGTGGATGTGGCCTGATGACAGGCAGGGGGCATTAGTCCCAGTGCCCACCTGCCTCTCCCCTGAAAAGGAACCACTTCTCCATGCTGAGACAGAGAACTCAGCTAGGGAGGGTGGAGGAATCCGCTCCAGAAGACTGTGGTGGCCTGTTGGCACTCTGGCTTCTCCTCATTGAGTCAAGCCTAAAAGCTGACTGACTCATCAAGTCTGATCTGTTTGTATGTTTTAGTTTGCCGAATCTCTTACAATGGCAGAGAGGTCTCGTGGTTCTGGCAACTCCCAAGGAGGCCGAGGAAAGAGCAAGAGAGAGATCCTGAGGTCCACCAAGAGGGCCTGGGCTCCCCTGGATGAGCAGCTGCTCCCGGGCCCCAAGGAGGACAGCCGGAGACTCACCATTCCTCTGCTCGGTGAGAATGGACCCTCAGGGCAACTTGAAAACATCTGGCTGTGGGGAGATAAGGGGGATGAGGGGGTCTTGGCTGGGGGCAAATGATTTTGGAACAAACTCTAGGCTTGAAAGATACTAGTGTTCCTGGAAGGATGCCAGAAACTTCTGTGAAATGGGCACTTCTTACCTCCCCAACATTCAAAACTCACACCTTGATGGAAATAGACCAACTGCTCCCTTTCTAAGTGGAGTCCATGTCAGAGACATGAGGCTTCCTGCAGGACATCAAACATTTTATTGAAAGGATTTCTTATTTTCAGGGTCTTGCACGAAGCATCCACAATAATTTTAATAGCTTAAAGAATAATAAATGGGAAAACACTTTTCCCTCCTCTATGATATAACTGATAGTTTTTGTTCTTTGCCCACCACCCAATTCATTCTGCCTCTATAAAGTCCCTATATTTAAAAAAATAAGCACCTTCCATGCTTACTTGGCCTTTCTGGTTCACCAGACACCTTGTGAAGGGGTAAATCAGGTACTTCACCCTTCAGTGGGATAAAGTCAAAGAAAACCAACCCACAGTAGTCTGTAGCCAACCAGAAAGGACAGAAATATTTACCAGGAAATATTGCTTTCTATCCTCTTCTTTTTGCCTATTGACTATTTGTTAAGCCAGTGACAAAGATCCACCTTAAAAGACTGGTGCCTTTCTAACACAGGATGCCTTTGGCAATCCTGGGACTCTAGTGCAATTTGTCCCTGGAATGAATGCAAATTTGGTTTAGAACCTGGCAGAGAACTCCTTGCAAATAAACATCACTGGCTAGCTGCCTTAGGTAAATGTCATGATTCAATAAGGAGAGGGTCCATGGTGAGCTATATCCGACAAGAGAGAGACAAAAGTCTGGTATGCTTTTTCACTCTTCATGTTCACACCAGGTAATTTAAAAATTATTCTAATATCTCTTGCACTTCAGTGATTTATGCTTCTTCCTTTTCACATTTCCTTTTTTCTTTCTTTCTTTCTTTCTTTCTTTCTTTCTTTCTTTCTTTCTTTCTTTCTTTCTTCCTTTCTCGATGTCAGTCATTTGGCAAGTTTATGATTTGTTCTCAGGAAAGACTAATTATGGAAAGTGGGAAGTTTTGCCTTGAGAAAATAAACGAACATGCTTTTAGAAACATGTGACTAACTATGTAGGAAATAGAGCTATGGTGGTGGTTGGATAATGGAGTAGTGTTATTTTAGCTGCTGTGCTTTGATTGACTGGTCTGTTTCTTTCTCTTTTGTAGAAGAATCCAAACAAGCCAGTATTCAGCAGTGGCTGGACTCTGGATTCTTGTAAGTGTTTCTTTGTGCCTTACACATCTCTCTTGCAAAAATCGGTGAAAACAACATGGGTAACTCTGCTGGGGGCAGGTGTGACAGGTAGGGCTTTTCATTTTAACTGGATACATGAAGGATTGCTCTATTATTACATAAGTTATATATCAATTTTAAAGTATGCAACAGAATACTGTTCCAGTCCCTGGCTGTTGATTGCTTTTAAAAAGTTCTCCCATAATAGAGCCTAGTTCTGCATTTACTCTCATCTGTTTAATTAAAATGCAATTTAGTATAATTGAGTTGTATACATTGTTTGACTCGCAACATTTTTGTTTTTTTATAGGGTAAATGAAAACTTTCAGCAAGTCATCGACCACACTGGTAAGACAAGAGAATCAGAAGCATTTAGGCTTTGTGGACCCGAGTAAATTGATTAAAATGTCTATGTGAATAAATCTTCTTAAAATGAGAAATATCAGAGCTTGCTAAAAACAAGCTGGAATGGATCTCAAAAACCATCCAGCTCAACTGTTTTGTCTGATACATAAAACAGAGGCTCAGAAGGGATAGGGGGTCACTCAGTAGCAGGCAGAGGGCTGTAAACCAGGCCTCTTGCCACATCATTAGTTCAGACTTTACCAGAAAACTTACCGGGTTCTATGAAGACATTTTGCAAGGATATAATTATGGAAATGCAATTGTTTAACTTTTCCTCACGCTGTATTATACTTTTATGTCTAAATCTAGTTTCTTTCTATTCTTCAGTCTCAAAATTGTATCCTCTCTTTCTAATGGTGCATTTGTTCTCAAAAAGAACAGATGACTGAATTCTGTGGCAAACAATATAAGTATGTATTTCTGACGCAGGAAATGTATCACACTTGTTACACTGAGATTTGATAAGAACATTATAAAAGTAAATTAATTGCAAATCTCACAGTTTCCACCTTCTTTAAATGAAATACTGTATTTCATAGAAATACAATCATAAAATGCACTTACAGGCCCCCCGCATAACCAGCTCAATTGGTGGAACATGCGATTCTTCATCTCGGGGTCATGAGTTAAAGCCCCTCCTTGGGTGTAGAGATTACTTAAGAAATAAATATAAATAAATAAATAAATACATACATACATACATACATACATTCACATTTTAAGTACTACTCAGGAAAATAAAACAAGAAGCCTGGCAATTATAAATGAAAGGCAACCCTGATTACAAGACACTTCCTGATTTCATAGATGTTAAAATTGAAAAAAAGGCGTGTTTTAAAACTGATGAAATGTCATAAATAATGTATGTAAAAAAATGACATAAATTAGGAGTTTAATGATTAGAGGGGAAAACTATTAGTTTAATGGTTACTTACTTGGCTGATTCTAATTATTTCACTTCCTCCTCTGACATCTTAAATTAAGATTGACCATTGGCTACAAATCAGTTTAAACATGAGGCTTTTTTACTAAAAACAAAAACAAAAAACTAGGTATATCATTGAAATTTCCTCCTTATCGAAACTTCTTTATTTTTTTAATATAAAAGTCACATTATTCCCCAAATCTCTGAAGATGTTTGCCAGTAAACTGAATTTAACGATCTCTATAATAGTGCAGAATCAAGAAAAGACAAGAACTTGGGGTGCCCAGCTGACTCAATTGGTAGAGCATGTGACTCTTGATCTTGGAATTATGAGTTCTAGCCCCACATTGAGTGTAGAGATTACTTAAAAATAAAATCTTAAAGAGAGAAAGAAAGAAAGAAAGAAAGAAGAAAGAAAGAAAGAAAGAAAGAAAGAAAGAAAGAAAGAAAGAAAGAAGAGAAGAAAGAAAACCTAAGAAATACTGCCAGCATGAGATGTCAGAAATCCCTGATGTTTCCTCTTGCCCGGGTCATGGTGGGAGGCCTGGGGTTGTCAGTAACTATATTATTAAAAGCTTCACTTCTCAGAAATTAAAGACAACCATGGCCCTTCCACCTCTGAATCAAGTCAATGGAGTGTAAAGGCACAGACAGGAGGTGCAAAGGTGGAAGAAAGAAGGGATAACACATCAGAAACACACAATTCCCATTTGCCAGGTGCTTTATCTTTTCAGCAAGGTTTTTTAATAATAATGGAATAGCCTCTTACAAGTTTAATTGAGCCTTCATTTTACAAGGCTCTTTATGATCTGTTGTATTTTAAACTCAGTAACCTGTGTGGAAGGAAGGCCGGTGTTCATCCAAGCTTTGCAGTGAAGATTCTGGGCCACGGAGTAATCAGGGGTTACGGTTTGGGAGCAGAAGCTGGTTAGGAGGGGGCAGAGGAACTTGAAGCCCAGCATTCAATCAAGCCTTCTGTGTGCTGGTCCTAGCCTTCTGTGTGCTGGTCCTAGCCATGCTGAGACCAATAAATGTGGAGTTTAGAGAAGTCTAGTCATACTGTAAAATGTAGAAGCTAGGACAGTGCCAAAATCTGGTACCTAAAATTCGTGGTAAGAGTGGCAAAGAGAAAAACCGGCGAGATGAAAAGAAACCAAAGAGGAGAGAGAAGAATAATCACTACTGGAAGGAAAATCCCATAAAAACTCATGCAATCCTAGTATGATGCAGAGTGGTACCTTCGTTCCTAGGGCAGCTCTAACAAATTACCCCAAACTTAGTGGCTTTAAACAGAAATCTACTCTCTCAAGATTCTGGAGGTTGGAAAACTGAAATCAAGGTGTGTAGACCAGGTCATTCTGTCTCTGAAGGATCTAGAGAAGAATCCTCTCTTGCCTCTTCCTTCCTGCAAGAGGCCCCCAGGAATCCTTGGCATTCCTTGGCTTATAGTGACAGCCTTCCGTTCTCTGTCTCTACTCCACACGGCCACTTCTTCCTGTGCAGGGAAAGCTTTTCTCTTTTTTTAAGGACACCAGTCATTGGATTTAAGACCCACCCTAATCCAGTATGACCTCACCTTTACTAATTATATCTACAAAAACCCTATTTCCAAATAAGGGACACATTTTAAAATGAGACTTCAGATACAGAAATTAGATTCAACCTACTACAAGTAGAATTTATTCTAAGGTTGGTTTCCCTCATTGATCACTCCTGAGGCCTGCAAGTACCTGCTCATCTGATAGGTGACACACTGCCTCCCATAGAAAGCATTCTAGGGGACCTCTAGGTCTTGGACTGGGCCCCAAATAAAATGGGAGGGAGGTTGCATATGGCTTCAGTGGTCTTATTGCTGAATTCCTTCTGAATTTAGAGATGGCTAAAGTAGGGCATTGGCCTTTTATGGTGACTCTTTGGCTTTCATGGGGCTATGTGACTCCCTAAAGTCTCATTTTTATTAAACTGGAGTCTAGCTGGCTCATTTTCCAATTGCCAGTACTATTACACTAGATAAAGCCCTTAACCCATGGCACTTCAGCTTCTTCATCAGTAGAACTGGGAGGGGAGATAAATGATTATATATATATATTTTTTTAAGATTTTATTTATTTATTCATGAGAGACAAAGAGAGAGACAGAGACAGAGACAGAGACAGAGACAGGCAGAGAGAGAAGCAGGCTCCATGCAGGGAGCTCGATGTGGGACTCGATCCCAGGTCTCCAGGATCAGGCCCTGAGCTGAAGGCGGCACTAAACCGCTGAGCCACCTGGGCTGCCCAAATGATTATATTATATATTAAGGGCACACAGTCTAGGTACATTACATATGCTATCTTATTTACCCTAACCATTTTCTAAGGTAAATATTATCATTAATAACTTTTGCAAGGAGGAGAATGAGACTCAGAAAGGTTAAGTAACTTGCCTAAAGTAGGTAAGGGAGTCAAGATTTGAATTTTGATCTGTCTGACTTGGTAGCCACGTTGCCTCTCCAGAAGCCTAGTATAATTTACTATATGTGTTATGCATGGAAGCACCCAGGGGGAAAGCAAGCCCTACATCAATCTCCCTGCAAGAAGAGTCAAAATGTGAGCATCGTGGCTGAGTTCACTGGCATTTACTTCTCTCTCCAGGTCTTCTGGCTCTTGTGCACCAGCCTTCAGAACCACAACATAGTCCTCCAGAATTTAAATTTTTTACAGTAGAACTAATTTCTTATGTCAATTGAATAATGTCAATGGAAAGGTTAAATGACCACGGCTAGATGTTAAAATAAAAAAAAGATGCATCAAATAATTCCTCTGGAAAGCCACTAGATTGGCTGGCTGCTTGCATCCCAGGTCTTACTCAGGTATTTCACAAAGGATAGTCTCTCACCATCTGCCCAAAACATTAGGACATCTTAGCTGAGTGGTCTGGCAGTCTTCTTAAGTATCTCCAGAACATTGTCTGTGCACATGGATAACTCAGAGCACATGGATGACTTACAGGGAAGACCCTTATGGGCATCCTTCAATTTGTCTTTCTCCTTTCTGAGAACTATCACTGGTACAGATCAACTCCTTGTGGTTGTCACCAACAGCGTGAGCAAACACAAGTTTGATGCTTGGTTTGTGCTCAGTGAGGATCAGTGGAATTTCCTATTGCCATAAACACAATAGGACAGTTAGAACCTCTTTGAGGTCAGTTGGGCTGCTAAAGGGTACATGGTGATGGATGTGAAAGTGTGTCTTTTCAGGCTGCTGACTCTTCTTAATCCCAGATTCCATAATAAAACTGTGTAGATGAAAGCCTGAGGTGAGGAGCTGGTTTTCAGCAAGCCCACTCCCACCACTGAGGAACAAATTAGACTTTGGCATCATTGCCCTGAGAGTGCATTGGAGTTACCTTGCAGGAACAGTCACCTACACAAATGCATGTGTCACTGGGGAACTTTATGAAATGTGCACTTGTTTAATAACACAGCCAAGCATAACTTTGAGGGAATGTCCAATGTCCACAGCAAAAAAAAAAAAAAAAAAATAAAAAAAAATATATATATATATATATATATATATATATATATATATATATAGTTTTTGTCAAAGATCTGCTTGGAGCCATTGATTACTTGATGGGTGGTTAATTCATTTTCCCTTTTAATATTTAGATATTTCTTCTCCAATCCCCAGAAGGATCCTTGAAGAATAAACTTAACATCTTTCCAAAAGGAATTTGTTAAATAAGAACTTAAAAAAAAATCAAATTCTAAAATCTGTGGTCTATAAGATGAGGTCAATGTAAATCCAATTAAACATAATAGATGCTCCCTTAATGCTTAGCAAACAAAAGCATTCAGAGCAAAGAACTGTGTTAGTGGAGGGGCACCTGAGTGGCTCAGTCGGTTGAGCATCCAACCTTGATTTCAGCTAAGGTCATGATCTCAGGGTCGTGAGATCAAGCCCAGTGTTGGGCTCTGTGCTGAATGTGCAGCCTGTTTGGGATTCTCTCTCCCTATGTCCTCACACTCTCTCGAAGAGAGAGAGAGAAGGAAGGAAGGAAGGAAGGAAGGAAGGAAGGAAGGAAGGAAGGAAGGAAGGAAGGAAGGAAGGATGGATTGTGCCGGTGGAGAATACAAAGATGTAGAATATAAGGCTCTGCTCTTACATATGTCATTCTGGCTCCCCAGGACCGTTGAAATGTGAATGCAATCTGTGCTAATTTTTCACAAGACCCTCTTGTCTTGTCCCCTTTCATTGCCATCCTAATTCTTTATCTTTCTTCATCTAATGCCTCCTGTCTTAGAGTCTTTCCTGTTCTATTCTCCTCTTCTCCTTCTTTTGAGCCCTGACCCAGGTCCCATATTCTCTATAAGCCCTTCCTGACATCTGCGCTAAGAGACTCAGTTTTTCTTCTGAACACCAGTCACATGCAGTATGGGTTCTACCCATATGGCACCTGGTCTGTGATGCCTCAAATTATTAGGGATATGAGCGGCTTCACTAACAAAATTGTGAATCCCACTGAGGTAGGAATTATCTCTAACACATCTGATTTCCCCAAAGCTAGTCAACAAAAGATCTCAGTAAAATTGGTCCAAAATGAAGCTGATGTAAGTCAGATTGGGAAATCTTCAAAGAAGAGTGACTTGGGCTAGTCAAAGAGCGATGTGGTTTTGATAAAAACAAAGAGGCAAAGGAAGACAGTGTCACTGGGTTCAAGGAACTTGAACAAAGGCACAGAATGAAAAGAAAACCAAATGTGTGCAGGAAAGCATATAGAAGGCGGTCAGACTAAAGAAATGGTTTCATTCTGGGGAACAAAACTGGAAATTTTTCTGATAAATAGGGGTTTGTCAGCTTATAAATGCCTTAAAATCCAGAAAGAGGAAATCACACTTGATGTATTGAGATCATCTCAGGTTCAGGTCAAAGGAGAAATCACTGTAACTGGGGTCTGTGTTGAGGAGGATTTTGAGACCACATCTTTGTTCACCTGAACAGAAGGCCATGAATAATTAGTGATAGTTGCCATAGGCGCAGCGCTGGGGAATTGAACCAAGCGTGTTACACACTTGCCATCTCTATTAGAGTGAGTTATGAATGGTTTCTGAGAGGAGAAATGACAGATTCCAATGTTTATCCTGGAAATAGGAAGAAGGTGCACACCTTGGGAAGACACTGTTGCGATCACAGGCGGGCTGGAGGTCACAAGGGCTTGGGCTGCGTGTCGGCACTGGAATGGAGAGGATCCTGTCAGCTGCATCCAGAAAATAAGCAGATATTCGAGCGAAGAAGAACAAAGCGTTACAATTGGCTTTAAGGTTTTGAGCATGAGTGTCAGAGAGAAAAAGGAATCTTTTCTTTTGTAAAAATATGGACTGTGATCATTTACAAACGGAGACAAGCCCTGTCGACTGCCTCTGCTCAGTGTCTCGGCCGTGCAGGAGTTAAATCTACAGAAAGCTGCAGAATGCTATTATTTTAGAGCCCTGTGAACATGTAATTTGATTAGTCTATTGGACGATATTCCAAAGAACCAAATGTCTTCCATGAATCAGTCAGAAATGCTTAGGAAAACCAAAATAAAAAATGCTTTCTAAGCCAATAAAGGTGCTAATTAGTGCCTTCTGCATATCTCACTACATCTTCTCCAGTAATCCATTTTGCAGGGTTAAGTGCGGTGTCTGCTGCTTCAGATGGCAAAAGTCCACCCAACAGTAGGGAGGGTGGCTGGAGACTCCAGTATCTAAAAGGGAATCAGAACTGGCATTTTAACCCATGCAATGGGATGTATTGAGTGGAGCAGAGAACTTTTTTTTCTTGCTTTAATTCGCTTCCAAATCAACCTTTATGAGACTTAGGGATAGTAGGACCTTATTTTTCTTTTCTTCCTCAATCCACCATGGCTTTGAAAGAGTAAAATCTGGTGTTAAAAAACCTTAGAAGGGGATCTTAGAAGGAAAGAAAAATTGGGGAAGATATCAAGACCAAGCAACTAGAGAAGGAAGAAGGACGTAAGGAGACCCTGGCACACAGGGCTCTGTGGGTGGATACAGGCATCCCACCTTCCGCCTGGGGCAGCCTCGAGCATGCCCTCTCGAGGAAATGCAAGGTCATGGGAGCAGACTGGTGGTCCCATTATGACATTCCCTACGTGTCAAATTCTGGTGGTGGTCAGAGGGGGCGGACTCAGATGCTCCCAGCAGCCAGGCAGGTGACTGCTAATGAACCAAGCAAACAGGATAGAGACTGCGGAGAACGGCTGCACACGTTGGCTCCAAAAGATTGCTCCCTGAAGAGATCTGGGCCGATGCTGCTGCATCTTCGGAGTTTTAAGGAGATTCTAGGAATCCCAGTGCTGGCGAGAACTGGGCCACCAGCTTGTGCCTCTCGGTTCAGGTTCATTATTGAAAACCGACAGAGGGAACGAGAGCCTAACCCTGACAAGCCCAGGAAGTTTATCTTGCAAATGAGCAAAGTGGAAAAAAAAAATAACAACAACCGAACTAGACTGGAAAAAAAAATTCCTCCAACAGGCAAGGAATAATAGTTTTGTAATGTCTTGTGAGACTCTCAATGGCTTGGTCCAAATGCTGGAAAGGCACATCATAGATTTATATTTTTCACTCCATATGACTTGTGTGACAGGGTTCCATTTGTTTTCTAGGCTAGACTAGGCATCACAACCATGCTCTCGCTACCTTTTAAAATTGTAGCTGTGTATTCTGGGCTTAGTTAAGAACTCACCGTCTGCTCACACCTCAGTGATATGCCTCAAGTCTTTATCTTTCTAGACCAGTGTTCAGCAGGGTCACCGAGCCTTTGAAAAAAACAGCTGAAAACTACAGGTGTTCCTATCTCCACCTCTAAGATTTGGCACTCAGAGGCAAGTTCACAGATACCTAGAGATCTGTTCCTTGTCTCCTACCCAGACGAGAACCCCGGCTCCAGACTGAAGAGCCCTTTATTATTTTCAACCTTTTTTTTTTTTTCATATGTTCCAATCACTTAGGTTTGTTTTTCCAAAATTTCTCCCCACCTGCATATATTTCTCAGGGTGAAAGACTTGACTTTCTCATGGGAGTGCTGGGTGGCAACATTTCCAGTTTTATACATGTCGCACATTTGCACCCAGGAAAGCCACCGTGAGAGGAAATGAGAAGGCTGGTGAACTTTCGGAGGAACTGGCCCATGTTCTGAATGTCTCCCTCTGCAGACGTCTGCCACAGCGTTACATCATGACGCAGATCCTGAAGGCTGCCACGGCTCATTCAGGAGCCTCCCAGGACTTAGCTCTCCTCTTCTGTCTTCAGCACCACTAACCAGGCAAATGGACCTTCAGCGTCATCTCTCTCACATTTATTTGTTTGCTCAGAAACCGTGTCCCGACACATACATACAAACTCCTCTTTCTGGTTTTCAAATAAGCGACAGGACATTTCTGTTGAGAGTGTAGTGTTTTGAGAAGAAACAACAGCCACAGATAAAAATAAGCTGTGGTATCCTGCTGGCTATGGGAAATACATTCAATCTCTCTGAGCCTCAGTTGCCTCTCTGTTAAGGGGGGATTTTTTTAAATTAATTAATTTATTTATTTTTATAAATTTTTTATTGGTGTTCAATTTGCCGACATATAGAATAACACCCAGTGCTCATCCCATCAAGTGCTCCCCTCAGTGCCCGTCACCCAGTCACCCCCACCCCCTGCCCACCTCCCTTTCTACCACCCCTAGTTCGTTTCCCAGAGTTAGGAGTTTCTCATGTTCTGTCTCTTAAGGGGGGATTTGTAATACCCATTTCAATAGATTTGCTGTATGAAATAAAAGGGGTGGTACCTGCAACATGCTTAGCACGTTGTCTCCTACAAAGTTAGTGCTAAGTAAATAATAACTGTTATTGCTGTAATCAATAATCAAGGTAATGATAAATTCCTGGATCCCCTACTTTTGACTGTGTGATCATGGGCTTTTTATTTGACTACCTATCTGAAAAATCAGGATAGGTCCTAAATTTAAGACTGTTGAGAGGATTAGGAGATACAAATGCATGGCAGATGCTCAACAAATGCTGGATCCTTCATGTATTCTTTTGCCTGTCCTCACCCATGCTCCTCAACCTTGTGGACCACGAGTGAGTATTCCAAATGCCCTACGATCTCATCGGACTAGCCCTATCACTGTGCTTTGCACTTGCTATGGACACTCTTCATGCATGGCCACACCTCTTTTCTCTCCATCAAACCCTACCCATTTTAAAAATCCAAGCCAAGTACCAGTTTCTCCACGAAACCTTTGCTGTCTACTTCATTTACCACTGACTTCCCTCTTGACTGAGCAAGTACATTTCTTCAAGGTGGTTGTCACACAATTTAGCCATTAATTACATTCCGTATTGTTCCACTACAGAGATGCCTTGTACCTCGTGTTGATACAATCTAGGATATGGAAATCAATCCCATCTTCCTACACTTGAGGAACAGAAAATCTTCTATGTGCTAAAAAGGAAATCAAGCTCATCTCTTCTTTTCTTTGTTGCAGTTTCTTTGCATGAACAAGGAATGGTACACATAACTGTGAAGGACTACCTGAGGTAGGTGGCAGGGCCCCCATCGCTCCACTCCAGTCTTTCACAGCCACATCTTTCATAAATGAAATGGAAATGAGGACACTTCTTAATAATGCCATGGATCTTACGCTCTTGTCGCTGGTTTAGCCACATCACCTAGAATGCTTTCACTAGCCTTGAGAGAAATAGAGGTTCTTTCACTGTCATAAAGGAGGAACAATTAAATCCACACAAGCTGGCATGGGGGGGGGGAGGAGGAATTTAATGAAAACATATGCATAAAAGGCATTTGGCTATAATATAACTGTTCAGAGGCCCTGTCCGTAAAATAGTTGCATGCATATTCTCATATTGTCAATATTATCCACCGCCATGCTATTTGCTGGGCAATAATACAGTTGACCTTTGAACAACATGGCTTTGAACTGTGCAGGTCCACCTAAATGCCAGTGTTTTTTAAATTCAAGAGTAATTACCATACAGTGTTGGTTTCAGGTGTACAATATAACGATTGAACAATTCTATACATTTCTCAGTGTTCATCAAGATAAGTGTACTTGTAGGGCAGCCTCGGTGGCCCAGTGGTTTAGCGCCACCTTCAGCGCAGGGTGTGATCCTAGGGACCCCGGATCGAGTCCCGCATTGAGCTCCCTGCATAGAGCCTGCTCTCCCTCTGCCAGTGTCTCTGCCTCTCTCTCTCTCTCTCTCTCTCTCTCTGTCTCTCATGAATAAATAAATAAAATCTTAAAAAAAAGGAAAAAGACAAGTGTACTTTTAATTCTATTTCACCCATCCCCCCACCCACTTCCCCTTTGGCAACCACCAGTTTGTTCTCTGTATTTAAGAGTCTGAGGTTTATGTTTATCTCTTTTTTTCTTTGTTCTTTTGTTTTGTTTCTTAAATTCCACACATGAGTGAAATCACATGGTATCTGTCCTTCCCCAACTTACTTATTTCATTATTCAGATTTTTTTTTCTTTTAAGTACAATACAGTACTATAAATATGTTTTCTCTTTTGGTTTTCTTGATGACATTTTCTTTTCTCTAGCTTACTTTATTGTAAGAACACAACATATTATATATAACATACAAAATATATGCTAGTTGACTATTATCAATAAGGCTTTCTGCCAACAGTAGGTTGGGTTATTAGTAGTTAAGAATTAGGGGAGTCAAAACTTATGTGTAGATTTTGACTATGTCAGGGGTCCTAGCCTCCTTGTTGTTTGAGGGTCAACTGTATATAAGATTTCCAATGTTACAGGTTGAATGCAGTGAGAGTCTCTTAATATGAGGATATACTAGGTCTCAAAATAGTGTCCAACAGTGGCAGCGGCATCACCTCAGAACTTAATAGCATTGTGAATTTTAATCCAAACATTCTGAGTCAGGAAATCTGTGTTTCTGCAAGCCTTTCAGATGATTCTGAGAGACACTCTGGTTTCAAAACCATTGGCATAGATTGAGCTTTCTAAGGTTGGGAATTCTGCTTCCATGCCTCAGCCACCCTTGCACTTTTGAGATAATCTCAACTAGTTGAAAACCAAATATTCAATACTGTAACACTCTGACTCCTACCATTCACAAGTAAAAAACTACTTTGTCATGGTTTTTCCCTCTTAGCAGATTAGCTATTTTTGCTCCTCACAGAATCAGGGAGCTATAAAAGGACCCCAGAAATCTCTCAGGCAACGTTCTCATTTTGTTGAAGAGAAAAGTGAAAGCCAAGGTCAGTGACTCACCCCTGCTCTCATGGCTTGATTAGAACTCTGACAATACATGGATTCTCCGGGTCCAAGGCCAGGGCAGTTTCTGGGTGGCTCTACTGAACATTACAAAGTAAGGTGTGATCCTCAAACCCGGAATGAAACAGAAATATGGCAGGCTTAATACAAACTGAGGGGAGGCAATAAATAAAAAGATATCTTCTGTGTCTCTCCAGGGCTCCCAGCAAACTCAACCATCTGTTAAAACCAGAGTCTTTATTATTCAGCAACACAACTTTCTCTGCCTTAATGCAGAAAAACAATTGAACAAAGAGGCAAGGACCAGCTATTCTGACTAAATGTGAACAAGGACTAAGGCAAATTCAAGATAACTTGGTCTCTTAGGGACACTTGATATCTACACTGTATTCTTTGATTAATTCCAATTTTGTGCCACCTGGCTGTTATAACTGATGAGGCTAGCTGTATCTGTGGGACATCCAAGCTATATAAAGCTGAACTATATTACAACCAGGTTTCATTCTGTTTAGAAGTGCTTTCCAGTGCCTTGCAATGCAGGCCTATTTGGATAGTGTGGCACCGTTTTTTTTGGTGTGTAGTAGAGGAGTTGGTTACTATTGTGTATGGATGGCTACAGGAGCCCTGGAGAAAGCATTTAGAGTTTGTTAACCATGTGATGTGGAATCCATCACCATTATGGGAATTAATACAGTTATTCCAGTGACTGCTCACTGTACCTCTTTCATCACATAGTTTTAACTTCTTCGGAAAGTTGGTGCCTACCAGAGCTGTGTTCTTGAAAGGTTCCCCAATGATTTGCCATCTGTCAAAAGTGAGACATACTGTCACCTTTATAATGAGCACTAGCGGGCACCTAACACTTAAATTCTCACACCTTCTGTAACACAATGCTCTTGAAAAGAGGAGCACCTTCTTCATTGCATGTTCCCTCTTCTTCAAAGGTGTGGCCATTATGGGATTATTAGAAAGGAGGAGGAAATGCAAATATTTGCTCAGGAAGGGGAAGATTCACAATGATTTCCCAGGGGACTGAGTCAACACATCTCATCATTGGTATTTTCCCCCGACTGTAGATCTCTGCATCCGTTTTCAGAAACTCCCACCCTGTCCAGAGGGACCAGTTTCAACTCTTGCCACTCTGCTGCAAGTATACCACAAAGGTATGTGATTTCCAGGCACTCTTGATCCAGAGAAATCATTCTGTGTAACAATGGATATTGTGAAATTTTAAATAGGCACTTTGGAAATAACTTGTTGAATGAATGGATGAGAAAATGAATAAAGGATTTCATAACTCCAACTTGCAAGAACAATGTAAAAGAGTCAGTGGAATTGAACTAAATATCCATCAATGGGGAAATGGCCAAACTATTGGCCAACCAACCCTATTTTATGGAATTCTAAACAGTGATAAAAGGAAAAGGCAGAGAACTATATATATTTAGAATGAACTTCAACTCATATTTTTCCGGAGAAAAAAGAAAGAAACATAGAGTATGCTGCTATTTATAGGGTGGACAAGTGAGAACCAAAAAAACATATATGTAACATAGAAAAATATCCAGAAGGATCCATATAAATTTAGTAGGAAGGGAGTCAGGATTGGTGGGGGGTAATGGCTAAGAGGAATGAAAGCTTTATGTGTAATATTTTTTAGGAGTGCCTGCATGACTCAGTCAGTTGAGCATCTGCCTTCAGCTCCAGTCGTGATCCTAGGGTCCTGGGGTCAAGCCCTGAGATGGGTTCCCTGCTCAGTAGGGAGTCTGCTTCCCCCCTCCTCTGCTCCTCCCTCTGCTCATATTCTCTCTCTCTCAAATAAATAAATAGAACCTTTAAAAATGTTTTTAACAAGATGAATATATTTTATGTATTTCTTGCATAATTAAATATAAATAAGAAGAGTTAATGATATTAAAAATAATGTTTAGTGACAAATAAATCAATAAATACATTCTTGGATATGAGGTTGTGAGCCTTTGGAAGGCAGAGAACTATGTTCCTGTTCCTTTTTGTGCCATGGGTGCTTAGCAGAAAGCCTAGAATATGATAGATGTTCAATAAATATTTGTGTAAATGGACAGGATAAAAATTTGTACAGTGAGGTCAATATGACCACAGATTAAATCTTTCATACACAATTTAGCTTTCTTACAAGAATTGTTTTCTCCCTTGAAACTTTCTTATCTTAAGATATCAAGTAATTGATACCCCTGTTCTCTCTTTGTTTCCAATGATTAGGATACCCAAGCTAAGCCACTTAAGCCCCAAAGTAAGAGTTTTTGGCTTATCTTTTCTTCCTTGTTCAAATCAGGAAGCCAAGCACCAGATCTCTATGTCACATAAAAAAGTGTGAACGTGATATTGGGTAATGTGTGGTAAGTGGGTCGGCCCAGTGAGACTACAGGTGGCTGTTGTTAAATGTGTGAATGGCTAAATAAATGAATTGTAATTAATCCAATTTAAATGATGAAGTCATGAAAGTAAATCATCCAAACTATCTCAAATAAGCTCCTTAGTGTTGCATGTAGAGGCAAACAGAAACCTGCCGCGAAAGAGCTGAGCAGACCTAGGAAAACCTTACCAAAAGTTCTGCTTCCCATACTGTCCATGAGGTTTTTTTTTTAAACGTTTTTAAAAAGATTTTATTTATTTATTCATAAGAGACACAGAGAGAAAGAGAGAGGCAGAGGGAGAAGCAGGCTCCATGCAGGGAGCCCGACGTGGGACTTTATCCTGGGTCTCCAGGATCAGGCCCTGGGCTGAAGGCGGCACTAAACCACTGAGCCACCCGGGCTGCCTTGTCTGTGGGTTTTAAAAGGTTACTAGCACAGTCACCAAGGAGAAGGACAGGAATTGGGAAGTAGTTGGTATACATAAATATAATTTCCAGATAACAAATGTTTATTGTTTTAAGTCCCAAAGCTGAGTAACACAATTTGAAGAAAGCACTTTTATTTCTCATCAATGTCCAAAAACAAAAAACAAAAACAAACAAACAAAAAAAATACAGAACATATTTTATTTATTTTTTTTAAAGATTTATTTATTTATTTATGATAGACAGAGAGAGAGAGAGGCAGAGACACAGGAGGAGGGAGAAGCAGGCTCCATGCCGGGAGCCCGAAGCGGGACTCGATCCCGGGACTCCAGGATCGCATCCTGGGCCAAAGGCAGGCGCCAAACCCCTGAGCCACCCAGGGATCCCTACAGAACATATTTTAATCTTACTCAGGGACTGAGACTCATTATTTGTAAGTATCAGTCCTTAGATTCTGCATGTAGTGATTTCTCTACAGACCTGTGTAGCTGATAAGGCCTCCAGACTGATTCTCTTTAAAAACATTCTTTTTTTGAGTTGTACTGTTTACAGGTTTTTTTTTTTCTTTTCCTTCTGTTTCATTGTGCCAAGAACTACCATTTCTTTGTGGTTACCAGTGTATTACCTCTGGCTTCTGACCCTCAATCTCCCTGCCCTAACTTAACATTTGCCTATTATGAAATGAAAAGTCAGATAAGTAAACTCATTGGTCTTACACTAAATTACAGACAAGCAGTCCCTGAGTGGGGGTGATGGACTGTCCTTTAGGTAAGTATGTATAAGCTTTCCTGGATGAGCCATCTATTTGTCTATTTAGATTCTTCTTTCACACAATTTCTGGAAGATGGGAGGGTGTGGGGGGATGGTGACAAGAAAAAATACAGGCTTTGTTAAGTGAACTGTTACTGGATAATATTCATATTTTTACCACAGCATTCCTGAATGGCTGGAATTTTGGGAAAAAGATCCAGTGGAGATTCTCTTGGATCTGGGGTTTGGTGTGGATGAGCCAGACATCTGCACACAGATCCCAGCCAGATTCCTGGGTTGTAGCTCAGCAGCCAGAGGAATCAACATCCGGGTTTTTCTTGAAGCTCAAAAGCAACGAATGAACATTGAGAACCCTGACTTGTATGGTAAGTGGGGCTACGTGGCTTCTGAATCTCAGCAGTGAGGGTGAGTGGCCGGATGAGTCACAGCATCAGGAGGGACTGTCTGGAAGATATATGTAGTAGCAATCACTCCTCTATTGCAGTGGCCTCCAACAGAGACGTTTACGTCTTAATTGCTCTACATGTCTGCTGCAGGTTCATGTGAGTGTTTGGGGGAAGGGAGATCTTGCTCCATGTGTCCTCCTCTGTGGACTCAGCCCCATCATCTGGAACGTCACTGGTTGCAATGACAGAAAAGGTGCAAATGGAGAATCATACTTGACTCTTAACTCTTTCTGCTCAGAATTTACCCATTGATTTCACTGTCAGATTTCTTTGTCCAAAATCAGTCATATGGCCATGATTAACTCCAAAGGGGTGAGAATATGCAGTTTTACTATTTGTCCAGAAAAAAGAAAATGCAATACTGGAACAGCATTAATGTATATCATGACCTCATACCCAGGAGGCAGAGATACCAGGATCTGACAAAGCTTATCATGAGTCACAAGATAAAACCTTAATTTCCTCATGTATGAGGTTTAGAACACTTCTTATTCCACCATGGGCTGTAAGTGGTAAGTATTAATCCAGATTTGTGGGTTAAATACGTCTAAACCTTTTAATTATCATACATGCTGCTATTTTTCCCCAACTGGTGGTCAATGGAATACTTTTCTCTAGGACATTACTAGGATGTTCTTGGAGTGTGTGTAATGTGCTTAAATAATTTTGGGGAAATATGTCTGGCAGTTAAGCAGGTTTATTTACTTCAGAATTTGCTTAATATGTTAAGTGCACCCTTGGTCTCCTAGAGAGGATGCAGGACAGCATTTTCAGACTCATATAAGTACAAAACCCCTCTTGGAGGGGCATTGAAGAACATCTCCTCCATGGGATAGAGTTTGCAGAATTCTGGACTAGAGAAAATGCCAAAATTCTGTTTCTGAAATACATTCTTTAAATAAATTCATGAAAGTCAAGTGAGATAAAGTGTTTTTCTCAAACAAATATCTTACATGTTTCATTTTAGTCTTTGTTTCCTCCATTTTCATGTAGGAGAAATGGGTCTGAAAATCTCAGCAATGCAATTTTTAAAAAGAATATGTATCCCCGAAGGTGTTTCAATGCCATATTTCTTAACTTCTTAGAAGAAATTAGTATCATTCTTTGTTGTCTCCTCCTCCAAGCCACAGGGAGTTGTGAGTTCTTTGATCAATTCTTTCTTTGGAGACAGTAATAACACTTATCATTATCTGGGGAGTGTTTGACCTGAGCTATGAAGTAAACATTTTGTAGATGAAATTGACACACGGGAGATGTGTGTCTTCATCTTAGAGAAGACCTGGGAAATGGCCCCCAGTCCTGTGATTGTGCCCCACTCTTATTTCCATGATTAACACTATGCTAATAATGCATTGTAAATGCTTTCACTCAACACTTACCAGGACACTCTTGATTCAAGAAAACTGAGAAGGTCAAATGTAAAACAAGCAATAATAAAATTAGTTAGTTGTTCTACACACAGAAAGGAAAAATGTGTCTCATTCAAAGTCAATAAAAAAGGTTCAAAATTGAAGGGAAGAGAATCAATTGGTTCATGGTTTAATTTCTCCACAGGCAAAAATAAACAAACAAAAATAAAAAAAAAAAAAACCCTCCATTCATCTAATGCCACAAGACTTGTTTTCTGAATTGACTTAGCCAGCTAAATGGATAGATTTTATCTTAGTTTAAGTATAAAAATATGCTTTAGGATAGATGTAAGACAATCGTAAAAGTACAATTATGATTCAGTCATACCACTGGGGTCACAAAAAAAGATTCAGTTTTAACTAAAGCTAAATTTAGGGGGAAATGTAATCAGAATGTTTCTGAAAATATCCAGAACCCAAGAGTCCCTCTTTGTCTTAAAAGAATATCACAATCTTCTGTGAAAAGCCTGTCACATTTTTTAAAGTAGAAGGATCAGTAGTAAATATGTTCCCCTTTCAGGTGAAGGGAGCGGGTATAGACACAGGATATGCTCATGGGAAAGTCAGTAGCATTGCTGTAATGGTGCAAACAAGAACAGAAGACTGCCTCCTTACTCACCAACGGGGCATTTGGCCACTGCTGAGCCATGCAACCCTGCATGCTTTATTACTGCCTTTTGGCTGTGTAATAAAAGCAAAATGTTTTGTTTTGTTTCCATCATTTTGGTTTTATTATCTGTAGATACCAAAACTACTCTTCACCATTTTTTTCTGAAGTGGCAATGTGTCCCCGGATTGCTCTAGCTGCACGAGGTCCCTTCCATATGCTAATGAAGTCAATACTTGCCTGTTGCCTAAATGAACCATGCAGAAAGACTTACAAGTTGAGGAGCTGGTTCATTTGAAAAGGCAAATGGGTTTTCACATCAATGACTGTCTTCTTCTGGATGATTAAGAACAATATATTCTCGTCCTGAGTCTTACACATTTATAACTCTAATTGCTGATATTTGTACAGCATTGTGCTTTTCATTGAGTGATACATAAAATGGATTATAATTACCCTCATTCTTCAAAGGAGGAAACTGACCATTTACTATGTGCTTGGCACAGGCCCTAAGGACCATATTTCTATTAATTTGCTTACTCTGACATCATACTTCCAGTGATTGGTTGATGTAGGGTCTGGATCTAGGCCTTCTGACTTCAGATTCCATGATTTTTGCACACTGATAGGTGACAGTATAGGTGAAAATGATGGAGGTGATGGTTAGGATATCTACTACCTAAAGCTGTGGAAGTACACTCAAGTTCACCTCATATGAAAGTTAGGCAACCTCTTTAACATTTAGTTTAATATGCAAGATTACATTAAAATTCATCTCACCTATAATTTTTATGGATTCACACATAAAAACTAAAGGCATACATGAATGTATATAGTCACGCATATTTAACTAAATATAAAAGGTGTTCACTGCTCCCATGACACAGTGGCAACTCCTTATCTCAGGGAACCACCTCCATGATGACCACTGGCATGTACTTGAGTTTCAAGAGCTTGCAGTCCTTCCCATCTTGAAAAAAACATGTGTCTTCAACCTCTTCAGTTTTGACTACATTCATGCAGTTTCAGGGGAGAGACACAGTCTAAAAATTGTGTGTTCCTTGTATCACTCAGGACGTTTCCAACAACTGGAGATCCTGGACCATGTAACCAATGCCTTCTCATCCTTGATGAATAATGTTAACATCCTGCAGAACAAAGCTGAAGAGAAAGATGGAGGGGAAAATGTGCAAAGAACCTCAGTGAGTGAAGCCAAAGAACATCGAAGAAGAATGGGTGAGCTTTTCAGTAGAGCTTCAAAGCAGAGCATTAGGAGAGATTGCAGCCCAGAAGCGTCTGAATCATTGAAGATGAGGGGCAAATGTTCCATCACCTCTGCAAAATCAGGAGAGTTCGGAGCAGAGTTAACAGTTGTGACAAACGACCAGGACCAAAGTCCTTTGTCTCCTCCAGCAGAGCACTCCTCTCTCCAAACCTGTGATGATTTGGTACCTTGTCATTCTCCCCAAGCTCTTCTGAGCAAGCAATGGCCCCGCTCATCCACACTGGCCAAGAGGGCTCCTCCTTCCTGTATGTTGGAGGGGTCAGTCAAGGATAGAACTCAAAAGGTGAACTCTCTTCAAACTACCAAGCTCAAGAGCTTGTCTCGTCTTGCAGGCAAAGCACTGGACTCCTTTGAAATGGAAGAGGTCAGTGTTATACCTACACGCTCAATTTCTAAGGGAAACAACCCTCCCCAAAGCATCTGTGCCTTCTGCCTTCACTTAACCTTAACCCCTCAAGGGGTGAAAGATTATTTCTTATTGTTCCAAACTCCTCTTTCCAGTCTAGGACACTTAAGGTCATTCTAGCATGCTTTCAGCCACTCTAACTTTCCTTGTTTCACCATCTTGGAGGGTCAGCTACTTCCCACTCAGTGAAACTTGCCCGCCACTTCCACTCTGTGTTCTCACAGCCTTGGTGGGGAGAGCTTGTATGGCAGAGACTGTCCATGTGTTTTGATGACATCTCCCCCACTTGTCTATCAGCAACTCAATGGCCAGATTTTGTCCCCAAGGAGATGTGCTTTGGAAATATTTCTCCTGTAATGCCCCATGCAGGACCTTGGACAAGGAAGTAGGGATTTGGGTTTCATTTTGATTTTACAGGACCAGTATTTTATTTGTTTGCTTGCTTTGCAATTTATCAATATTCACATAACTTGACCTCCATTGCAGACATACACATTCACCACTCTGTGCACCAAGAACTCCCTGCGTCAGCCTCTTTGCTCTGCAGGTGCACCTTTCAGAGACTAGTCCCACCTTCTTCTGGTGTCCATGCCAATGGCATTGTCAGCATCATTCTACACCGCCATGAGTCGACTCTGAGAAAGTAGGAATGCATTTGAGGTGTAGGGGTGGTTCTCACTTCTGGTTCTTCCTAGACTGCACCATGGCGCAGCACCCCTTGACCTGGGTCCTGTGGGTTGACTCAAGTCCACTCATCAGGGGCTGCTTGTCTCCATCCTTTTTACCACATCTTATGCAGCCTGACCACCATACATTCCGTTTTTTAAACATGGGCCTGAAACATGTGATAGGGGTAAGATTATACTTTTACAGACCCTTTCCCCACTTGTACCTCTTCACACTGCCTGTTTTATCCTCTCCACACCATTCATTTCCCATCCACCCAGGGTCAGAGCCTTGTAACCCCGCACATTTCTCTCTCCTGACTGGGAGAAGGGCTAAGGAATGTTAGTAAATAAACGAGTTTTGTCCAAACTCTGTTATTACTATGTCAGTAAACAAATGAGTTCCATTCAAACAAAGCAACAACCACACAATCTGCCCCTTCATCTTTACCTTCACTCACTCGTGCTAATTTTCACTCTCATTTAGATGACACCCCCACTGCATTCCTCAGTCTTTTTGAAAAATATATATACATATTTTCACAGATTGGTCTATTCTTTAATACAATGAGGAAGGAAGTACAAAAGAAAAAAATCCCCTTTATCATGTAAATTATCCAGGAGTGGGGCAGGATTGTATGCAAATCCCAAGGTGGGACCACCTTTCCTTTGAGCCCTCCACAGGCCACACACCCTGATAGGCTCTGGAGTACAGACTCTGCCCTCAATGGAACCTCTGTGTAGTGGCAGGGATGGCACAGAAACCTGTAACATGCTGGGAGAGTGACAGCTATACTAGTAAACTTTTATGTCACTCTAGACATATTTGGGATATCTGAGGAGCTTGAGGCTAAGTCCTTAACCAGCCAGGGGGCTAAGAGAACCAAGGAACTTAGAGAAAGGAAGGCTGACCCATAGCCTAAAAAGAAGAGGAATTAGGTGAATATGCCTATTGGTAGCCCTCCCCATTCCACAAAGATAGTCTTCTATCTATTTTGTTGCCTCAAAATATGTAGCTGGCAATGATCCTAATATCTAAGTATATATGTTTGTATGTGTACATATCCTATGTCAGAAATGATTTTAAGAACCTTAAAATGTTAATCTGAATGTAAACCAGTAGCCTACAAATGAATAAAAATTACAAATGGAGAAAAAGCAGACTTTTGGTCTCCTGCCCTGATTTGAAGATAGGCTGAGGTGGCACTAAGAAAAATTATTTGGTTTTAATTCAATCCTGCAAAGATTATTTAATTACCAAACTACTACTTAAAATGCTATAAAGAATATCAAGAAAATCTGTAATCCATTTGCCAGTCTGCTATTATCACCTACAGTCCAAACAAGAAATGTCACCATCTTCAGCCTGTTGGCACACCCCACAGACACTGCGGTCTCCTGTCAGGCTAGACTGACTTAGAGAAAAATAATGTCCATTGGATGCCATCTATATGTGAGAGTACAGGGATAGATTAATATCATATTCAGCATAAAAAGGACTGAGAAAAGAGTGCCAGTTCTTGCATGGTACACCTTCAAATATTCTTAAATGACAATTATTCAAGGAAAAGCTAGCTAGTAGTATATGTGGGGGGTGGGAAGAAATTCAGACACCAAAATAAAACAAACTCATGTGCAGTAGTACATAGTAGGTACTCAGCAAATATTTGTGAATGAGTAAATTAACGTTAAAAATATTTGATATTATTAGTTTAGTCTGTGGATGGCATCCACAGGGAAACAGAATATTCTATTGAACTACATAGTTAACTTTGTTTATGATGTTTTTTAAATATTTGCCTAGATTTTGTGTGAGAGTCTCTCTGTATAACTAAGACAGAGCCCCCCAAACAATATAAAAAGAAACTCACTACTTGAATTTTGTTTTTTCTAAAACATATACTTGAAATATTACATCCTCATCACAGACTGGGAGAAAAATATTTGTTTCATTCAATACCAGTGGATGAGTAAATGGAGCTTGGGTAGGTTGCATCTCAAATAGGAGCTAATGCCAGATGTAATAGTCATTTTTTAATGGCAAATTTAAAATTCCAATTATAAGAAATGAAAAATATGTGTGAAATTGGCAGATTTTCATGGCATTTAAAACATGAGCCAATGTCCTTAAATATCCAGCAATCAGAATTTCAACTGTGATTGGCCACAATTTGCCTCCAGATCAATCTATGATGCTTTCCCTAATGTCCTACCAACAGCTGAATTTGGCAATATTTGGCTCACTTTTCAAAACTAGGATTCTAAGAAAATTGTGCATAGATATTTTTAATGCACAAATCAACATATTTTGGTGTTTAATTTTTCTTAGTAAAATTAAGTCTGTTCCTTTCTTTTTTAATTCCCAAACATATTAAGAGAATTTAATACTAATGAAGCCTCTGCAATTGTAAAGTCAAGGTAGGATGCTTCTTTATATCCGCCACAAAACATTTTAATCTTTCTCTCACTTCCATACAAGGATCTTGCTCTCTAGAACTCATATGTGAGACTGTTGCCCATATTATTAAACAATACCAATTGGCATCCTGATTAGGTGGAAAATGTTTCCAACATTAACAACTATTTCTTTATTTTTAATTTTTAAATTTTTAAAAATGTATTAATGAGTTTGGCTCTGGTGGAATAATCCAAGAATACACCTGGTTTTCATTTTAAATTATTGAGATGTTGTTGTTTGAGGGTTGCTTCTCGATAGATTAATGTACACTTTACATCACACTAAATGGACTTCTCTGCATGATAATGATCAGAGCAAAATAATTTTCTTAGTGTACTTAAAAATTTATATTATGAACATGGTTTGAGTTACAAAACCAATAAAACTAATGTTAAGAAGTAAGTCTAATTAATTACAAGTATGAAACAATTTCTTTGAAGAAAAGAGATGAAGGATTAAAAAGGAGGAATGAATATTTCTTACATTGCTGAGCTATACTCTCACACTTCTTTATTCCTGAGTTAAAGGTCATTTTTGGCCACATGCACGACAGTGTTTAAATATCCTTTGATTCAGCTTTCAGTATATAGACATTAGTCCAAATAAATAATATGACATGTAAGAAAAAGATTTATGTACCAGGATACTCATCTTACCATTACTTTTATTTGCAAAAGCTAGAAAACATTCCAACATCAGTAAATTAATGTACTTTTCCAAATATAGTCTATTGTAAAGTCATTAAAAATGATGTTTTCAAAGAAATCCTATAAGTGGGAAAAAAAAAAAAGTTCTCCTTCTAAGCTTTGATTGAAAAATTTTGATTGCATTACTATATCCAGAAAAAAAAATTAAAAAGGAGACCTGCAAAAATGCACTCTGAGGTATTAAGAGTAATGTTTTCTTGCCTTCTTTAACTCTATTTATCAAGTTTCTATAGTAATCTATATTATTACTCATAAAGAAATTTTTTACTCCTAATTTTATTCTCTAGAGTAGTATATTAATTTCTGAAAGAATTTTAAAAATAAATTCTGCTCTATCAATTTGGAAAACAAATTTTCTTTGAGCTAAGCTCTGTATAGCAACTGAGTTGTGAATTTTCTGAATTGCTCTCCATAAATTTACCAAGTCATAAATAAATCTCTTAGAGAGATAAAATTAAATGTGGGAAATAACTTGCTTTCTCCAAATATATTTAAAGCTCTTTAGGAGAAAAAAAATATAGAATAATAATATTATTATTTAAGTTTTACTCAAATGTTACATCTTCCAGACAGGGTCTCTATTCCTCCCACACAGAAGTGGTTCCCGCATTTCTCTCTCCTGATCTTCTTTAGTTCTCTGAATCTTTATCCTGAGTGCCTTGTATGTGCCACCTGCCTGCAGCAGACTGTAAGCTATTTGAGTTCAGAAATCATGGTTAATCCTCTTAGCAGTAGCCAGTAGGCACTCATTATATGTTGATTAAATAAATGAAGTGAATTTATTATGAAAACATCCCTAATGAGATTGATGTATTTTGGTGTCTCAGGTCCAGAGCTTTGATGAAGAGACTGGTAATCCTCTTGACATGATGTCGGGAATTGCAGGTAAGATTTATCAAGATGTGCAATGTCATCAATGGCCTTTCAGAGAGAAAATGTAAATAACTAGTACTCAACTTTCTTAATATGTAGGACTTAAACTACATATTATTATTATTATTATATGTAGGACTTAAACTACATATTATTTCATCTTCAGGAGATGGCATAGCTGGGGCACCTGGGTGGCTCCGTGATTGAGAGTCTGCCTTTGGCTCAGGTCATGATTCTGGGGGTCCTTGGATTGAGTCCTGCATCAGGTTCCCCACAGGCTTCTCCCTTTGCCTATGTCTCTGCCTCTCCCCCTGTGTCTCAAATGAATAAATAAATAAAATCTTTTAAAAAAAAGATGGCATAGCTACCACTGTTGCTATTTACTACCACTACTATTTCTACCTACTGCTATTAAAAACCTACTAGCAATGCCAGTGTACATGTAAATTTCAAACAACTTACTACAGATCTGTCCGATATCCCTGGGGCTAATGCACTCTGTGCTTTGTCTAAGATTAACTCTGTGTGATTTGATCAAGAGAGTGGAATGGATTCCACATAGGACTGGGACTGAGGGAATACTTTCTTACTCCTACTGACAACTGCTTGATGTTACAAAAGTCATATCATTTTACTGGTCCTTTGATAAGTGGGGTTAATTTTTTAAGTTTCTCTGCTAGCACTTATATTCTAAATTAAGTGATGGTAGGACCTTCTTATTAAACTCTTCGTGGAAACAAGTTGCCTAGATGTAACCTTCCAAATAATCTTTCAGAATCATGTTATATAATCCTAGACAGCAAAGAAGGAGAGCTTTCTCTACTCTTCATTCTTATGCTCCCATTCAGCCATCATTGTGATTCAGCATTTCCATGATCCTATAACAGAGCTAAAAGTAGACAGGGATTAGTGAAGCAAAATAAAGCAGATGAAGCTAGTGCATTTCCTGGAAGAAAATATGCAAATTTTTAATTTAATTTAGTGTGGTGTCAAACACATCTTTTTCATTACAAAGTGTATGTATGGGCCTCATTTTGCTAAATGCTGTTTAGAAATTATGCATTAGTAATTATAGGGTCCTGCTGATTACATAAATTGTTATCCTGCTCTTCGAAGTAATTACCACATAACCTGCATTGAGGTTTATAAGACAAAAATAAGCATCTGTTTTCCATCTAATTGAATGCTTCTCAATGAAGCTAGAGGTCCCTGTGCCAATAGGAACTGCCTTCCTTGACATTCAATTAAGAGGTCTGCTGATATCATGTAAGTCACCCCAATCATTCCAAAAATTGATTTGGTAAGTTAGGCAAAAGCACTAACCTATATTTAATTTCAAATTCAGAGAGCAAAGTAAGATGGGTGAAGGTTAGCCTAATGGAGAAAATCTGAACTAAAGTAAAGCAAATATAATTTATTACTTTCAAAAACAGTGTCATTAATCCAAGAAAAAATAGGACTAGGAAAAAAGTAAGTAAAACAAGTTCTATTTCTATTAATAGAGAAAAGGGAAAAGTATTACTTTTATTTATATATGAATGAATGAATGAATTCATTATATATAGGAATAAATTATATATATGAATGAATTTATATATGTGTATGAATATAAATGAATGAATTTTTTAAAAGATTTTTATTTATTTATTCATGAGAGGCAGAGACACAGGCAGAGGGAGAAGCAGGCTCCATGCAGGGAGCCCAATGGGGGACTCGATCTCTGGACGAGGGATCACTCCCTGGGCTGAAGGCAGACACTCAACTGCTGAGCCACCCAGGCGTCCTTAAATGAATGAATTTTGACTCAAAGTTAAAAAAATTATTTCATTCAAAAATGAAGGTACCATTAAATGGCAGAAGTGATCCTGTGCTACATCCAGAGCATAGCCCCTAACCCACCTGGCTGCTTCCTGGCTGTTGAAATACTTGCTCCCAGAACATTCTCTCTGGGAACCCAGCTCTCATGTTGTGAAAATCCCAAACCACATGGGAATGTCCACTCTGATAAACAGCCTTGAATGAGCCTCTGTGTGAATAAGGAAGGCATCCTAGATGTCTAATCCAGTCAGACTTTCAGATGACTTCAACCCAGATGTCATCTGACTGCCACCACATGAGAGAATCCAGTCCACAACCACAGAGCTGAGCTGAGTCAACCCACAGAACCATGATAGATAATAATCAACTGTGGTTCTAGGTCACAAATATTTAGTAACATCATGTGAGAGTAAAAATGTGAAACAAACTTATCCATTGTTGGTTGTCAGTTAAAAATCGTCATAATTATTTGAAGTACAATCTGTCAATGTCACATACTTTTAAATGTATGCAACTATTCCAGTTTGCAATTTGACCCATCAGTAGACTCCAGTGTACACATAAGAATTTTGACTGCAAAAACATATTTATAGTAAATATGCTAGAGGCAGCCTAAATGCCCAAAAGTATAAACTAGTTTTAAATAATTATGGTACATTGTTACATTAAAATCTATTCAGACATTATTTTGAGAAATGAGGCAGATACTTACGCATTGATATGGAAAGGTCTCTGAGACATACAGTTGTTAAATGAGAAAAAGTATGTGCAAAAGATTTTGTGTAGACACCTCTTTTTATTAAAAAAAATATCTATTTCTACTGAAGGGAGAGAGTATGCACAGGATGCATCTGGAAGAGCATATAAGGAACTGCTAATGGAAGTACCTTGACAGAAGGGAAACTAACATGTTTTAAATTAATTGGCATCTTTTCATTTTCTTTTGTTACCATGTGCATATGTTATTTTCATAACACTACTTAGCAAAAAATTCTGGGGATACTATAGGAAATTGACACCATAAAAATGGGAGATATTGTTATTAATTCTCTGCTCCCCATGACAACCAGTCCAAAATTTTTGGACACTTTTTCTTTTTTAATTTTTAAATAAAAATTATATGTAGTTGACGTGTGAAACATGATGATTTGATATACATATACATATCGAAAGGATTACTATGATCAAGCTATTTAGCATATCAGTTCTTCACATACTTTCCATTTTATGTGTGTGGTAAGTGCACCTGAAATCTATACTCTTTTAGCAAATTCTCAATATTTAACACAGTATTATTGACTATACTCACCAGATATCTTAGATCTCTAGACTTATCCATCCTACATAATTGTAACTTCGTATCTTTTGATCAACATCTCTTCCAAAATTGGGAGATTTTATTATTCCTCTCAGCTTTTTACAGATCAAGTTTGACATAATAAAAGGTGATAGATGATATATTAATATTGTAATTGATAATAACAATATTCTTTCTCAGTGTTCTTCGTATACTTTATCAGAAGAGTTAACAGTTTGTAAATGCAAAGATTATCTCACTGATTCCTTACATATGCACACATTATGTATAGGGCACCCTACCATGGATAAATGCAGTAATATTTGAATTTAATAATAAAAATACAAGTAACACTTCCTCCTCCCAACAAACAAAACAAAATACTAAATCCAGGTCTTCAGGATTGATTTTTCCATCCTAAAATAAATACAGAAGATGCTCATTTAAAACTGTAGGTTCAGATCATTTCAATAATAATGATGAATATTTCATATAAAATTAAAGAATTGGAAGAGAAGCAGTAATCTGAGGCAAATTCATAGCATTAATTGCTTTCATTATCAAACAAGTAAAAACTGAAATAAATTATTTGACTCAAGAAGTCATCATAAAAACAGTAAAATAAGCATAATTAGAAGTTAGAGGTTAATAAGCTAGAGATCAATCATTTAGAAAGCAGAAAAAAATAATTTGATAAGTAAAATCAAAACACTAGTTTTTCATGTGGGGAATAAAAACAAAGCTGTCAAACAATAAAAGAGAAATGCATACTAACGAAATTAGATAATCAAAATAAAATTAGAGAAAAGACAGAACCACTGATATATAAAAGAAGTTATACCATATCCAAAACCTATGTTTTAAATTATAAAGGAATACCAATACCAATACAAGTGGTATAATTAAAACCAGGGATAATTAGTATGAGTGATATTTTAGAAAATGTATGTATTCATAGTAACAAATTTTATATTGGTATTATGTTGACAATACTCATAATATACATATCTATTTTAAACCAAAACATTAACAAAGTATCGTAATAGAACTGCTAAGTAAACTAGTACCAGAGAGGGGAAAACAAACAAAAATTAAGTTTACCAAAAACTATCTCTAAGAACAGCAATGAACAGTGACAAAATAAAACCAAAATTGTTGCATAAGTAGGCTCTCTCATTTTTTCAAGAGATAATGGCTCTTCTGTAAAAATCTTCCAGATAATGTAAACATTTGTAAATCTTTCCAGTTCCTTTTAGATTAAAAAACAAAACCTGAACTAAATTTTACTTATGAATACAGATGTAAACATTTTTCAGTAATGATGATTTAAGTTCAGTAAAACATTAGAAGTATACTAATCCTTGAAAACTAGCTTTCATTCCAAGATTTCAGTGTTTCAACAATTGAAAAACCAAAATAATTTATCAACTACTATGATAAATTATTAAAGGAAATAAATGATATGATAAATTTGATAGCTTATGAAAACGATTTGTATTTTTATAAAATATTTCACTGTTTACCAACAGAACTTCAGATGAATGAAATTTCAGATAGACAGTTAAATGCAGAAAAACCACACCCACATTATAAAAGGTCTAAAAGTATAAACGTAGGTGAATTTTACATCATTTTGGAATAGACAACTATTTTTAAAGCTCGACTTAAAATGCAATAGCTATTTAAATTAAGCAATTTTCACAGCCTACCATTTAATACCTATATATGAAAAACAATCATAAAAAATTAAAATGTAAATGACAAGCTGAGAGTGTATTTTCATCATAAACAGCATCATAAACAAAAAAGGATTAACAAAAATTCTTTGCAAGTAGAAATAGAAGGAAATTTTCTTAGTCTAAGAGGTATCTACCAAATCTTGATAGCAAATATCAATCCTAACAATGAAACCTTCAAGGAAGTCCTGTTCAACCATGAATAAAACCTACCAGCACTGGGCAGCCTGGGTGGCTCAGCGGTTTAGTGCCGCCTTCAGTCCAGGGCATGATCCTGGAGACCTGGGATCGAGTCCCACGTCAGGCTCCCTGCATGGAGCTTGCTTCTCCCTCTGCCTGTGTCTCTGCCTCTCTCTCTCTCCTCTCTGTGTATTCTCATGAATAAATAAATAAAATCTTAAAAAAAAAAAAAACCTGCCAGCACTACTTTTATTCAGCATTAAACTAAAGGTCAAAGCAGAATGGCAAAACCACGAAGTAAGATGTATACACACTTACAAACTGTCCACATTTGCAAACGAAATAACTGTCTGCATAGAAATCCCAAGAGAATTAATAGGCATATAAATAGAATAACAAGGTTTAGCAAGTTTGTTGAATGCAAGAGCAAAATGCAAAAATCAGTATTATTTCCAAGCACCACCAATAACCAGTTAGGAAGACATAAAGGAAAAAAAAATATTTCTTTCACAGTTCCAACAACAATAAACCTGCAAGAGTACCTTTGAATATATGTAAATGAAGATTCAGGGTATTTATTGGGAAAATTATAAAATATTACTATGTCTCATAACAAAGACCTAAATAAAAGCAGAGCTATGTCATGTTCATGAACAGGAACACTCAGCATTACAAAGAAACCAAATCTCCACCAGTAATAAAATTGGCAAAACAGTTTCAATAAAAATCATAATAGAGTAGGTTTTTGTTTTAATTTTTGTGTGGAAGCTACAAGGTTGTCCTGAAATCCCAATGTACTAGTAAAGGGCAAAGAAAAGCTAAGATAATAATGAAGATCATGGAGGAGGAATCTGTGCTACTAGAAATGAACACTTATATCATAATTGGGAGTAAGGTGTTACTCCACTGTTACAAAAAAATTTTTTAAGATGATGAACCAGTGAAATAGAGTTCAGAAGTAGATCCCCTGCATGTATGGAAATGAAAAGTCAGAAAAAGCATTTCAAAACCAGTGGAGAAAGGATGAATGTGATTGATACAATTAATTGGTTATCCATATAAAAAAGATCAAAAATTAAACCCTTGGCTTGTCCCATTAACAAAAATAAATCCAAGTATAGCAAAGGTCTAAATGTGAAAAGCAAAGCATTGGTACTTAGAGAAGAAAATAAACAGGGTGTATTTATGACCTGAGAGCAAAATACAATTTCTTGAACAGGAAACCCAAAAAGCACACACTGTAAAAAGAAATATTGATAATACAACTTTATTATAATTGTTAATATTGGTTCAAAAAAGACAGCATACACAAAGTTCAAAGACCAGTCACAGGTCAATTATACTTCAAAAACAAACAATATCACAAAGTAGAAGTTATCTACAATAATATTCAGCAAAATATTTAAAAATTAACTGATAAAGAAGAAAACCCATTCTATGCTATTATAATTAGGAACGAATAAATTTAAATGATTAGATACTATTTTAGGCTGACAGAATTTTAAAAATTTGATTCTACCAAGTATTGGTGAAAGGAGAAAATAGTCTTACACAACTGGGGAGACTATAAATTGGTACAGCCTATTGCAAAGCAGTTTGGCAAAATCGAGTCGAGTTAAAGTTGCACAGACCCTTTGACTCAGCCATTTCATTTGTAGTATATGAATGAACTACAAATGTAGTATATATGCGATGAATGAACATATAAAAACTTTTTTGCAACACTGAAATAGTGAAAAAAACCACCTAAAGGCAATCAAATCAATAAGAATAAGGTTAATGATACTGCAGCATAGTCATAGAGTAGAATAATACGCTGCAATGATAATAAGCAAGTTAATTTGTCCACATGAAAAAATATCACGAATATAAGATAGGGGTAAATGAATTACAGTTAGGTGCATACAATATATAAAATATATTTACCTTAGCAAGTACTTGGTGTCTAATGTATATACAAAGTAAAAGCACAAAAATGTACATTGGAAATATAAACACCAAATTCAGGATTCTAGTTAACTCTGAGAAGGAAGGTAAGGAGGGAGGCGATGGGATCAGAAAGGGATAAACCCAGGTAAATAAGACTACTGTATCTGCAATGTTTCCTTTAAAAAAAAAAAAATCTAAAGTAACTATGGAAAAATGTTAAGTTTTAGTAGAACTGAAGGGTGTTTACAAGGGATAAATATAGGTTGTGTTATTTTCTATACTTTATACATGTTTGAAATTTCCCAATGCAAGAGAATTGAACAAAATATAAAGATGTCAGTAGGAATTATATTAAATAAGCTAGTGCAAACGAAGCAGTTTTCAACGTCAGTAATAGTCTAAGAAGTATACACGATACACTAAAATAGGCAAATGACTTATTAAATTGATGGAGGTTTAAGACATCATATAATCTAATGTTGGCAAGGATACACATTGCTTTCTGGAAGGCAATATATAACAATATATATCAGAAACTTTGCAACTGTGTTTATCTTCCTATGGGGTATCCCACTAGATGTTATCCCACCGCAATTATAATAGAGATGTACAAAATTAGAACTAGCTTAAATATCCAATATAAAGGATTGTTTAAATAAATCATGATACATTATATGGAGCACTATGCGGTCATCAAAAATGAAAACTGGGAAAAAAAAAGAAAACTGGTATTTCATGCCACAGTGGTTAAAAACTTACAATTAAGAGAGAAAAACAAGTCATAAGATAAAATGCGTTTCTACAGAAAAACATCTCAATTTGCTTATATGAAATCACATATATAATCTATATGATACACATAAAAACTGTAAATGTTAATAGTTGGGTGACCATCTCGTGGTGATGAGTTTCAGGTAATATTTTTTCTTCCAAGTTTCTAACCCTCGACCCTCCCACAAAAATAAATAAATAAATAAGTAAATACATAAATAAATAAATAGAAAGCACAAGTGTACACAGCATAGACAATCATGGTTTTTCCTTCTTTTGCTTCTCTGTATTCTCTAATTTGTCCACAACAAACTAATCATTCAACTAAGGTAATGCTCAATGGTCATTTTTACAAATGAAATATTTTGGGGGGTATTTAATGACAGCTAAATTATTAAGGTTTTGCAAATAAGATTTTTGTTCCAAAGCAGATTTGGAAAAGGTAGTTTTGAAGAGGTGCCTCATCTCCTGGTTGGCCTTTCAGTCTTCTTCCTCACCAATTACCACTAAACTAGATTCTGTTTAATTTTGTTAAATTTAATTTTAAATTTTAAATTTTAAATTTTAAAAAAATTTTAATTCTGTTAAAACTAGATCTGTTAAATCTTTTAATTTCCCATTCTCAATCTTTCTCTTTCTCTCTCTCTCTCTCTCTCTCTCACATCTCTCTGTTATGTCATAGGGGCTGGTAATACTAATTTAGAAGAACATCAAAAATAGCCCATTCTCATTTCTTAGCCGACAAACTCCACAGTCCTACTACTCTATCTCCTTTTTCTTCTCTATCTGTAAGCGCTCCCTTTATGCTACCGCTAGCCTCGGTAAATAACACCTCTGCAGGACTCATCTGGAAAAACAGTAATCATTTGTTTATGCCTCCCTCCTTTACACTAAATTATGTTCTGCTTGAGAATAGGAATCTTGTCTTATTTACCTGCCATCCCCAGGCCTAGCACAGTGCCTGACCCATCAGGGAACCGCATACATGACACCATCTAAGCTTCTCCCACCTTAGCCAGAAGAGTTTCCCTTCTAATTCACCAGTGGTGATTTAATGTTGCAACAGTGCACTGTGGGCAGAGTATATGATTATCTTAAAATACAGCACATGGTATTTTTAATGATCTTACTGGCATGGATTTCAGTATTTGTAAATCCGGACTGTCTCCAATATGTATATTCCTTTCAAATCTATGAATTGGTGCTTTCTTTTTGCATGTTGCATTTAGTCCTACGCGGTGTAGACTTCATTTATTTTGGTTTTGCAAACATTCCAGCAACAACTCTCAGAAAGTTGTTTTACCTGAATATACAAGGAATCTGTTGCCTAATTCGATATTCCAATCAGTTACAATTATTATTAGGAAGCAGTTCATTGTTTTTTTTGTTGTTGTTTCTTTTTTTTTTTAGCAGTTCATTGTTAATTAACAATTTATATTTGATACATTTGCAGTGTCCTGAACAGTTTCAATTACATTATTTAATCACCATACTACTCTTTCCTCTTTAGAGATAAGACATCAACAAATTAAGCAAGTTGCCTGAGTTTACACAGCTGGCAAAGAGAGGACCAAATTTCAAGTCAGGATCTTTTGGATTCAAATCTATTCCTCCTTCCATACTGAATTCACTCATTCAATGAATATTTATGAGCACTTATACATATAAGAACCTGGTCTAGGTGCCGGGGATACAAATGAAAGCAAAACAGAACTTAGTCCGGGGAAGCCTGTGAGTATCTGGAGGAACCACTTACTTATTGAATTACAATTGCCCTAAGTGTCACGAAGGAAAAGCAAAAGATGAATCAAAAGCTATTAACATCCGAGAAAGAGCCAAATACAGATTTGAGTGCCTTGCTAAAGCATCCCTTTAAATTCTTCTCACCATTTATTAGGCACTTACTCCATGCCAGGTGTGGTTCCAGGCACTTTATATGTATTAATTCACTGAATCCCCCCTTGGAGGTGGATCCTATGGTCACTATTCCCATTGCACAGATGAGCACAGCGAGGTGGAAGGACCACGTAACTGCCCACAGCCCCACACCTCAGAGCCCCTGACTGCCTTTTGTTTCTGGCTGGCTTCTGAATTGACTTTGAATGCACCTGGTCATAAGCTCTTAGCACTTGCCTTAACTTCTAGTGCAGAAAAGCTATTGCGGCAACAAAATTGCTTAAAGATAAACTTAGATCAGGAGACTCAGAAGATCCTGATTTCTGTAGTCATTCACACATGAATCTGCTTTGCCATCTACAGTTTCATACTTGGATTATCACCACCGGCCTCCCCGACGATGTGGGTTGCTAACTTGGAGGTAAAACATGAACTCCGCTGGCACCGAAAAGAGAGGCTGGAGTGCCCACCTCTTTTGTTGTTTGTTTGGTGTGGGTGGTGTTACTTGTTTGCAGAGAATTAGCACACAGGGAAGAAGGATAGGCAACATGAAGGGAACTGACTGATCACCCGTGACCATGACCGCCTGTTCGCACAACCGACTAGGACCAGGCCACTGGGAGAGCCCAAGCCTCCGCAGCCCCGTCCCTTGGCTCCGTCGCCTAGCCTCAATTTGAGTCCAATTGCTTAATTTTCTACCCACCCCACGAAAGGCAATTCCCGTGCTGCTCTGTGTCTTCTTTACATTTCTCCATAATGCCATCTCTGGCTGTTTAACTGCAGCAGGCTTTATGATAAGGGTTGTTGTTTGTTTTTTCTTCCTTGGCAGTAGGCAGAGACTTAATTTTAAAAGACACACTCAAACTCAAACAGCCCTGAACGACTTACACGGAAAGCAGGGTGTTTTCTAGGCTTGTTTTTGAAATATTACAATTTTTTTATTAGGCAATTTTATCATTGTTATAAATAAGTAATTGTACTGGGGAGAAGGGATAATCCTTATTTAATTAAATTCATCTATACTCCCAGGTTGGCAGCAACAAGACATATGTGAGACTAATACCCACAGCCTGCCTCTTTGCATGTGCAATTAAAAATTCACTCTACAGTAGCACTGGCAGTTTAGTGTTGCTTTTGGCATTTACAAATTCTTTTATTTTGTGACTTTTTTTTTTTACCATACACATATGCTGGAGCAGATGTTGCTTATTTGTTGTTTATTCAAATCTGTAGGCTCTGGCAGCTAACTCCATTGTTCTGTAATGAAGCTTTATTCACTGTCCTGTATTAGGACCCAGCGCCTGCACGAGAGGCTGCGTTAGTTCCCAGTAGGACGCCACAGTTATTGCCCTTGTAGTTGGCTGTTTATAGTTGGAAGCTTGCACTGGGGGAACAAACCACCACAACAAAGAGCTGGGTGGTTCCGGTCGGGGTGAGTGGGAGGGAACAGGCAGGAAGGTCACCCTGCAATGCTCTGCTCTGTAGCTCTGCCCGGTGGCCTCAGCCTGGCACCCACACTCTGCTGCCTTGGGGATTTGCTGTCTGAAGCTCATTCTCTTCTTGGACTTTCTTTCTCTCTCCCTCTAGTTATTTAATTCGTCCACAAGCGGGGTGCCTACTGCACCTCCCCACCCCCTTTTTTCCAGTGCCCCCCACCCCACCCCCATGTGGATTCCTTAACAGCCACATTTAGCCAGAGGACCTCTGTCCAGAGCAAAAATCTTCCATATATCACAGCCTCATCACCTCTTTCCTCATCCCCATACTGTTTCTGGCTGTCCACGTCTTGGGGTAGCCACACTTCATAAAGTCTAGAATGTCAAGGTCCACGTTGACCAAAATAAAGACCTACTGATCCCTAGAGCTCCTAATGCCAATTTTGCCTTCTGGAAAACCCCTGTCTTGGCCAGGAGGCAATCAATCAGAGATGTAACCACCTCCATCTGGCACATTATGACATGGAACCTCACTATTAACACATTTGTGATTCATCTTGTCCCAATGAGTGGTGCCAGGGATCAAACCACATCCTCCCTCCCCGTGGCAGCTGGGAGCACTCTAGCTTCCCAGCATGCAGAGTTAACACATCGGCTCCTGTGACATCGCAAGTAACAATTCTTTTAATTATCACACCTTCCCTCCCTCTCCCCACCCACTCCACAGACATTTTGGCACCATGGGGATATTTTGCAGCCGGCAATCAGTACTTTTCTTAATTGACTGAGTATGTTCCAATAGAGCAAAGCCTGGTATTATCCACTATGGAACGAAAGGGGCAGTTGCTTGATGCGAAGTTCTGTAGATTCAACACTCTCCATGTGCTTGGTAGCTTTTACCTCCATAAGGGTGCCACAGTGTTTATTCATTTTTTTTAATTATTTCTCTCAGTTGTCTATATATGAATGTGAATCTCTTTAGGATAGAATTCAAGGGCTGTTCCATTCTGGCCTCAGTCCACCCTGGCAGTCTTGCTTCCTCTCCCATAGACTGCACTGCATATATTGAGTTGCCCAGCATCCTCCACCATTCCCCACTTTTCCATCTCTGCAATGCATGGCTTCCTTTTCATGGAATCCACTCTCAGTCTACTTTGCCACGTGCCAAATGTCACCCGTCCTCACTGTCTCAGTTTGATTAGTACTCTTCTGTCACTTTCTCCAAGAACCCTGCTTCCTGGGGATACACCTTCTTCAGTGCTCTGCTCAATTTTGACATATGCCTTTACTCTAGGCCTTAACACAGTCTGCCTCGAATTATAATTAGCTGGTGTAAGACATATGTCCCTAACTAGATTGCTACTTGTTTTAAGGATTCTCTCCATGCGTCTTCACAGCTAAGGGTTGGCATCACATCTACAGAGAGGTTAGCATGGGGAATGGGTTTAGGAAACGAGAATAAATCTTCATTGAGCATTCTGTGTTACAGGCACTATACAAAGCACTTTACATTCTTAATTTATCCTCAAAACAACCATGGGATTTAGTGGATTTCACTCCCATTTTATAGATGAGAAAACCAAGTCTCAGAGAGGATAAGTAATTTAGATTAAGCTAGCTCAGCTACTGAGTGACTGAGCTGGGATTCACAGCTCTGTCTGACCCCAAGCTTTTATTCTTCTAAAACATTCCTCTGTTTCCTTGGCCAAAATTCTAATACTGTTATATTAGACTAGCCAAGACCACCATAATATCAAAATATAGGTAGAACTGGAGTGATAGTTCAACAGAGAAAGCACTGCTGTACTTCTAAGGAAATATTAAAATCAAGTGTATTAATATAGTTGAAATCATCTACACCAACAAAGGGAACAAACTGAAGTTTATGACCTAACCAGGGGTTGAGTTTATTTAAATTCAGACTTAATATATAATAATAATAATTACATTAATATTATATATAATATTATTCAACCTCCCACAGAACTATGCTAGATATGATATAAACAGGAGCATTCCTTGCCATGTCCCTTATAAATATATATATATATATTTTAACAAGAGCTGTGTTTCAAAGTTTTTTTAGAAGATAGTTTATATCAGACATGAAACCAAGAATGCTTTGTTTTATTTTAGCCTGAGAGATTGTCTTGGAAGGGGATTTAAAAAATCACTCTCTCACTGATCTTTCCTATCCTGGATTAGTGATTATGCGAGGAAGGGAGGGCGTGGCCAAGGTAGTGGATGGAAGCCACCAAAGATGAAGGAAGGGCAGTTAAGTTGATGTGTTGCAGATACTCCTTATCTTGTGCTTTATCTCCAATTTTTGCCCCAGCTCAGCCTCCTACCTCCTCTCCACTCCTTTCTATGCCCCTTTGATCACCTGCCAAGTGCTAGTATAAAACCTTTCAAGGTGAAACAAGGCCATTAATTAACAAGGCCATTAATCAAGAAACTAGGCCATTAATTAGGAAGGGTTTTTTTGTTTGCTTGTTTGTTTTGTTTTTTTGCCAAAAGTCCCAGGTTATATGAAGAGCAGTGGCCTGAGAAAGCACAAGAGGGAAATCATGGCTTCCCATCTCCTTTTCTAGGATCTGTCAGAAGAAAGTTCCCAATTCTTCTCTGGTGTAGCAGACATCATCCTATTAGCATGAGGCTCTGGAAAAGATTGAGCAAACAGGATATCCCGATGGAAAGAAAACTGGTGCTAGAAGAGGCTTTGAGCGTTAGGATTTTTCCTTCCATAACTGATCTTATTCTGATTGTTCTCCTTACCTTGGAAAGAGAGTTGGCATCTCCCCCTCCCAGCCTTCCCTGGGCAAGTTGAAGCCAGAGGTAAGGCTCATTCTTCTTTCTGGGTAGAGAGGTTAGAGAGAGGCACAGAGCCAGAGCAGCTGAGATTTTGATTGGTGTCTTCTGCTGCCAACTCTAGTCAGCTTCTGGTGCCCACACAGACGTCAACGATCATATCTGACATGGTCTATTTCCTGCAGCATGTGCAATTTGCCCACCTGCATGGCAATCCCACAGGTTTAACCTTGATCAGAGTCTGATGCATTAACCAATAGGTTTTCAAATTTATTTTATAAACTATAACATAGTATGAACTTGTAGATATTCTATTTTCATTAAATGACTTTCTTTTAAAAATGTGTGGAGTTGGTGTATAGGGACTTTCGAAGTTTGGTTTTTATCATTTTCGTTTCTATTACATGAATAAATAATACTGATAGTATAAATTCTTGCATTCTGAGAAATAAGACTATTTTAAAAGCCATTATTTGCTCTTTGTTAACCGGAAAGTGAACAAATTATGATTTCCTAGCATTCCAAAGACCCTGACACGCATATCTTGATAACCTAGTGGGGGACCTGACACTGGTTTGTTCAATGGGTAAATTAAATCAACAAAGATTTCCCAGGAGCTGTAATTCTGCCTATGATAAAAAGAACAAGCTCCTCCCTAAATGTCTGCAATGGTACAAGACAGCCAGACAGACAGAAACTCATGATGGCCAATTCCCTGAGGCTTACATGAAACCAAGGTCACACAGATAAACTTTGCAAAGATAATGCAATCCACTGTCCTAGAGTTCTGTTGATATGACCTGATATGGAGAAATAACTTTGAATTTAGAGAAATAAAAGATTTTTTTATGTCCATGAAACCCTCAGTTTCAAATATTTATATCAATTATTATATCGACAGAGGATTTCATCATGGAAATTGGAGAAACTGAAGCTTTACATGGGGATGCTGAACAAAAGATATGGACCACGATATTTCTGGAGAAGCATTTTTTTTTCTTTTTATTTTCCTTTGTGCATGTTGCCAACTCTTTCTATACTTTCCAATACCTTCCCAGTACATTTTTTAAGTAATATTTTACCTCATGTAGGCTAACAAATCTAATAATTTCAGTTTACTCTTGGCATCTACCATTATGGTAATTTTAATTCTTTTTTCCTCTGGATGAGATGATTTCTAAGCCTGCTAGGAAGCAGTCAGCTCCAGGATTCTTTCCTTTGCCTTTTTCTGGGTTAGATTCTCTCTTTCCTAAAGTTCAAGTCTTCTGTCTTTGAATTCTCCTTTTTGTTGTTGTTGTTGTTTTGTTCATAGAACATCCTCCATTGATTTCACTAGATAAAAAGGATGTAGTCATAGAACAAAGCCCTGCCCTCAGCGTGCTGTTCCCATCAGATGGTGGCTCTCTAATGCCTGGTATACAGTTGTCATTCTAGGATATCTTGGCAACATCACCTTGGAAATTCCTCTGGGTTTTGTCTTTGTTGGATCTCTAGTTTATTTGGGTTTTTTTGGTGCTTCTCTGTCTTAATGGATGCCTTCACTTTGGTGGAAGTCACATATCCATCAACATCATTTCTTTATTTCTGATGCTCCCTATGACAATTGCTGGTTCAATGTCAATTCTGGCCACTTCATATCAATGAAATTGGACAATTGTGGTCTTTTGTGACTGGCTTATTTCACTTAGCATAACATTTACTAGATGCATCCGTGTTGTGGCATGTATCCATACTTTATTCCTTTTGCTATTGATGAATAATATCCTATTGTATGGATATGCCACATTTTATTTATCCATTCATCAGTTGATAGATGTCTGGGTACTTTCCACATTTTGGCTATTATGAATAATTCTTCTTTGAACATTTATGCATAAATATTTTGGAGACATATATTTTTATCCCGCTTGGCTATATACATAGGAGTGAGATTGCTGGGTATTAGGTAGCTCTCTGTTTAACATTTTGAACAATTGTCAAATTGTTTTCCAAATCAGCTATGCCATTTTATAGTCCTACCAGAGAGCTGTCACACAGGTCAAATAGTGAAAATTATCCAGAAATGGGGCTTCTCTGGAGCTTTCAGATCCCTTTTGCTTCCTCCAAGAACTACTAGAGCTGTTGGTTTTCACAACTATCATTTTTCCAAGGGTACTAATTGTTAGGACTAATGTAGATCTGGGGAGAAAATGATGGGATTCAGGTAAGTTAAGATGATGCCACAAAATTCACTGTTATTACTTATATTCAGCTACTTTTTTCTTAAATATATGCTCCTTAGATTGTCGCAGGACTTTGGTTAATTTCTAGAGTTCTGAAAGAGTTCATTTTGACAATTCTTACCAGCATTCTTGTTGCTTTTATAGAATAATAGGATTTGGAGGTTATTTTTTTCACTCTTCTAGAAGTACTTCCCTTTCTTTATGTCTTTGTAATAAAACACAGTCCTTTACTGGAGCTTTAGTAGGGTATTTGCAAGAAAAAAATTATGTGTTCATTCTAACATTTTAATCCAAGCCCTATATTTGTGTTATTATTCAGTAACAATGGATTTTAAATTTTCAGCTAGTAGAATATCAGGTAATAAGACACACCAGAAGGAAAGATATTCTTAGTTAAGGCCATCTTTCTTTTAAGTTCCCATATGATCAGCAGTCTGTTTTGTTTCAGTGTGAAGCCAGACCCAGTGGTTATGTTTATATTTATGTTGTATACCCAATAACACTCTGAACATTCCTGAATTTGGAAAATGGCTCCTCAGAAACGCAGGTATCATTCTGAATTTCTTATTGCTCTTGTATAGTATGATGACATTAGGTTATGTTTGTGTCATTCTTGTCATTAATAAGAGCTTTGATGTTTTCTAGCTCATATGTTTGTTCCTCACATCACCTGTGCAATAGCTCAAGTAGTCAGGCTTATTACCCTTTTAGATGCCGGACTTTGGCTCAGGGGAGTTAAGTGACATGCCAGAGAACACCACTTAGTATGCACCAATGTTAGGAGTTGAATCCAGGTGACCTATCTTAAAGTTTAGAGACTTCTTTACTATACCATCCAGTGTCCCTGATCCCAAGTAGCATGGAGTTTTCGAGTTTTGTTTAGTACAAACCATCCAATGCTTAGAGTAGCTATACAACCTCCAAGATCTTCTTAAGCATGTAAGATAAGGGACCTGGGGAGGTAAGTCCAGGAATATTTTCAATAAATGATACTTTACAAGAGGAGGCTGGAACTAAATACCTTTGCTTTCGGAGGGGAGGAGGGTGTAGAAGAGACTATGAGACTTAACTCGAGCCTGGTAGCTTATCCGAAAAATAATTCTGCATGCAGGTCTGAGGCTTTATACTTTTCCTGATAATTCAACAAATATTTATTTACCACCCATTATGTGTCCAGAACCATAAATATTACTGACAAAGCCTCTACAAAAGGAAGAGATGACATGCAATTAATAGATAAATATGCCTCATGAATACGATAATTTTTGCTGTGTGGTTCAATACTGTACACCTAGATCCTTATGGCATATGCAGATCCTGGTACATAATTGGTGTTCAATAAATATTTATAGAATTAATTAACTAACAAGATAATTTCAGATAAGTTTAAAGGGTATAAAAAATAAAATGGGATAATATAATACAGAGTGTCCTGGCCCAGGGACTGTATTATATTGAATAATTAAGGAAGGTTTTCTGAGGAGAGACACCCTTGTCACCAGACTTTAGAGCAGTCATTGCTTATATTTGGAAACCTACTTCAGAGAGAACCACTGAGAAAACTCCTGACTTTATGCTTTCAGATCACAAGGAATCCTGTAAAGTCCTTTCTTGTGCTCTGGAGTAGAATGGCAGGAATGGACACTGGACCTCACCGAGGGTCCACTGCTAATAGTTTCCATCACTATCAGCCAAGGCTTGAGAATGTAGTTCAGGTTAATTTTGTATTAATTTTTAAAGGAGAATAGAATGGCTTCTAGGACATACATGTTGATTAACAGAATTCTAGAAGTTACCATAGTCCGGAATCAACCCTTAGAAAATAAAATGATATAGGTTCATTAAACATATACAGCCAATATAGTCTCATTTTTTCTTTGGGCACGGATTTGATATGGGTGCTTTATTGGAAAAAGGTCAGGTCACGTGCATTATTTGTGTGAACCTATGGTAAGTTATTTGAGGCCCACAAACCTCAAAGCTTCCATTTTCATGATGGACATGATAAAATTCACCCAACTTGACAGTTGTAAGGATGAGAGACAACATGTACAGAAATTAACAAGCAATAACAGCAAGCAGTAAATGGTAGCTATTGGTACTATTGTTGTCATTATGGATTCATCTCACAGATCATTTGCAAATCCTCCTCTGTCATGTCTATGGACAAAGATATAAAGGCAGAATCAGTGATTATCAATGTATTGTCCTTAGTACTCTTTTAAGAAAATGACATGAACTGATTTAAAAAATGGAAATCCTTTCTCTGATTCTTAGGAGTTAAAGTATGTGTATTTGCTTACACTAATTTTCAGGTAAGATCAAGATGATTACTAGTAACATACTAAGTATCAAAATAAGAACTAATACAAGTAGTGTGTTAGAGTGTACTGGGAATTCTAATTCTGTTCTCTGTTAAGAGGCTTGACTGCTATACAATGCTTTGACAGCATTACAAGATGCCTGTTATACATACAAACATGTAAATTGTTGGAATTCTTGCAAATTTCCAGAATTGTGGTTTGTTATCAATATAGTCATAGCATCATCTTTAATTGATCATGGCTTTCAATTTTGGCTTTTCTTGATTTTTTTAAAATATAAATCATTGTTAATTTATTTTTCTGTATTTATTATATTTATGGTTAGCCTTTCAGGGCCCAGAGATGAATATTTAGATACCTGGGCTTTTTGCTTTCAATAATTAGATTTTTTTAACATGCAGGTTCTAGAGCTCCATTATGAATCATTGCTCCCATTTGTCTTAGAAACTGACCTTGGGGAAAGGTTGTGTTAGAGTGATTTATTAAGAAGTACTCCCAGGGGGAAAAACAACAACAACAACAACAAAATAAACATAGGGGACTGAGGAATGGGACGAGAAGGAGGTAATATACACTTTTTAACACACCGTTCCACACAACAACAAAGATCTGATTTTTTCATCATTTCATTGAGTCCACATGCACTATCTGTTATTTTAGCTTTGAAAAGAGCTAGTACCTGAAATCACACAGTAGGTTCCCCAGATAACCGGAAGAGTAGTTTTCAATGGCTTTTCTCTGATTTCCTCTGTGCCCAAAGCAAGAAACAACATGAGGATTATGCATAAGTGAATGAGACAAAAACCTCAAGGCCAAGAAGATTTCTAAAATGAATATGCTGGCAGCATAAAAACATTAGCTTGTCTTTGAAACAATTGTCAGACTCCCAAACCTCTCCTGTCTTCCTTTTCTAAACCTGAACACTCCATTGACAAATGGGATGATTTTCATCTTGGTGGTTTGCATACATGGTGTAGTTGTCCTGGTTGTATTCCAATCTAAATAATTGTATCTCCTCTTCCTCAACCCCCCCCACCCCCACCCCCACCCCACCCCCCGCCGCCCCATTGCTTATATTCTGAGCGGCATTCTCTTTCCCTTTTAAACCGATTGCCTCTGGACACCACTGTGAGGTGGTAACAGCTGCAGGAAGATGCCGCAGAGATGGCTGCGTCGGTGAGTAGGTGTGTCCATCCCAGTACACTTTGCCTATCAACTTGTTCAATATTTAAAGCATTTGGCATCTTTCAGGAACAAAAACCTAGAGAGGAGAAGATCTTATGATTACTCTTCTAACCCTCAGCAGATTTGAAGCATTGCTCTCATTAGGGTAGAGATAACACCAACAATTAAAAAGTGATAGACTTTTGCAGAGAGCTTGATTAATGTAAAGGAGCTTCTCAATATGATGTATTCATTGATAACCTATCATAAAATTAGCCTTCATTTAGGTTGTCCAAAGTTATCACACCTCTGTGTGGTATTAAGGATTTCTAAGTTAAGCAAGAGGGGCATTGAAATGGAGACTGAATATTCCCAACAATTTAATTAAAAGAAAATGTGTTATCAGCACAAAATCAAAACCATCTTGCTTTTTGTAAAGAAAACTTCCTTGTAAGTAGAAATAAGAGTTCACACAAAATTACTTTGGGGAAAACACATTGCAATTGGCCTCCTCTTTCAACAGTTGTTCTTTAGGCAAGTTCCTTACCTTCCGAATAATTCAAAGTAATAATTCAAATTTCTAAGGAAAAAAAAAATCACCATACTCCTGTGAGTTTCTGGTTTATAATTGTGCCCTCCTCCAGTTCCTGCAGTAGAGACACTATGTTCCATAAACTAAGCAGTTATCTTGGTTTAAAAGAATGGAGATCAAATAACTATATTTCAGAAAAAAAAATTTGACTTCTTCAGAAGAAATGTGTTTAAATTTACTTCTAACACTACAAAGCACTGCAGGAAAAGAAAATATAGTCCCCTTTCTATTTTAGCAAGGGGAATGATGGGGAAAAATTTCAGAGGCACACTTGTATTTATTGTGCTTATAGAAATTTTACATGCTCTTCACACATTTTTCCTGGTTGTCTTAGCTTCCCCATGATCCTAAGGAAGCCTGGAGAAGGCAGAAACCCATTGCTCACAGACTTTTAGGAATTATCATACTCTCTTCAATACCATTAGTGTTATAGGAGCAAGGGCTGGGATGTCTATACCCAGATCGAAAGCGTAACCATTTCTCCAAACCCAAGATCTTTTCTGCTTTATGTATATCTTTCCAGTCACCACCCAATTTGCCCCTCTTCCCCCTCAATATGACCAATAGCCCATAGCAAAAAATTAGGGCTGCTCATGGGAACATGCAAAGAGGGCAAGTTTACATTATTCTTTGGGGGTTCCCTTGTCACATCCTTTTCTTCTGAGTTACAACCCTGCTGGAGGCATCAGGGTATTGCCACCGTTAGGTACTCATGTTTCACAAAACTTTTGGTCAAAAAGGGAAGGTACAGAATGTTTCTTCGCTCTTCTCTACCTCACTTCCAGCACAAAATGCCTCCAGGAGGCTCATCTCCTTAGAGAAGGTAGAGATGACGTTAAAAAAAAGGTCTTGAGCCAAGAAAGCCAAAATAGGCCAGAAGCAGATTTTCAGAAACTTGCCTCCTTTAATTGGGTTATAATGCAGAACACCATAATTATAGTTGAGGATTAAGACTTACCTGCAATTACTTCTAATTTGTGAATGAGGAAATCAGGCCTCGTAAAAGTTAAGGAACTTGCTCAAGTTCACCCAGCTGGCAAGTGTTGGCATCAGGACAAAGCCCAGAACTCTCTGACTCCAAATGGCACGCTCTGCCCAGATTCCATGCTGTAAATAACTTTATTATAAAATGTGCTCTGCTGATGCAGATTGCAGTCTATTAGAAGCCAAAATGGATAAGATGGTTTATCACACGTATCACGAGGGAGTGGGTGCCACAAAGCATTTCAGGATTCATTCTGGATGACCTGGCTGCCCATTGCCTTGTATATAGTATGTCTGAGAGAGAAAATTTCTCCTCCTACTCCTCTCTATCTCCATGTTTCCCTTTGTCTTCTTCCAATTTTTAAACTATACGCACTTTATCTTTAATAGTTATATATTAACCATAATATCTTATTACTTTTTAAAAATAGGTTTAGTCCCCTCTCCTTTCCTTTGTCTGTAAATACATGCAAAATATTCTTTATCTATCTCCATAGACTTCAGGGAACCATGTTCAACCCATATGCATACTCATGTTAGATATATTTAGGGGCAGGATTGGGGTTATATGGTTAGTTTTAGACAATCAGATTTTTGTCATTACAAAATAAAAGGCTTAATGACTACTTTTGTACTTTTATGTGTATACTTTTATATGTGAGGAAAGAAAGGCCCATGAGGTTAGTGATTCGCTCCAAGTGCCAGTGATAATTAGTGGCCAAATCCAGACCCAAGACTCTCAGTTTTGAATCTTCAATTCTGGTTGTATTATGATTAATAAATTCTTTTTGTAACAGGGTCCTAATTTATTCTATGTTTAAACCATATGTGTCAAGCTAAGTTTAAGCAGGTAAATCCACCATACCTCAACATTTTGAGGTCAAGAATAGTGTCTGACTTCTCTTCAATCCTCAGAATTTACCTTAGTGCCTGGCACACAGCAAGCACTCACAAATGAATATGTTGAGGACCAAATAGGTTCTTAAATAAAGCGTGTTCTTTAAACATTTAAAAAATCAGAGTAGACATTTTTTAGGATGGGCTTTTTTAAAATCTTTCCTTTATAAATTTATAACTGCTTAATCAAAATAAAATGATCTCACCTAAAATTAAAATACTATATTCTGAAATATATATATTTAGCTGCACTAAATGTTAATATGAAGTTTCTTTATTTACAGATATTTTGTGATAATAAAAACCTTCAGTAAACTTTTCTAAGACTTCTTTATCCATGGCTCAATATGTGATTTTTCCAGTGTTAAAAGGAGCCCAAGTTGATTCTAAAATCAAAGAACAGACAGAAGTTCAAGTGGGTTGTAATCTTGGCAAAAACATGTTCTACCAAGAAAAAAAAGGAATTCAGCCTCCAAATCTGTTACTGTGCATGCATCTTCTGGTTTTCCTTTCATATGAGCAAAGTCCAGGAAAAAGAATCATAGCATCACATAAAGCAATGGAGTATATTTTGTGTGACTAAAGATATAAAAATTGCTTGTTTGAAATAGGCCTACTGTATGACTCCTTTTGAAAAGTCAGTTTGAAATAGGGCACCTTACAACCACAGATATACTTTAAGTTTGGGTGTATAACCTTATGTTTGGAGAAATGCCATTAATAATATTTTTAATTGCCTTCACTAAACTGGTGCTACTAAGTAGGAATAAGTTTTCCTAGTACATTTTTTGTTTGAATTTTACTATTTACAGATCTGTGGTTGTTCTTTTCTTTTGTTATCACACTTCCCTTTCCTATCATGAATATCACAAAAATGGATACGACAGCTTAATTTGAGTTCCTTCCTGTAGTAGTTATTCAGGATTTCTCTTCAGAATAGTTTCTGGCATTTGAATCCAAACAGTTCTAGCATGTCAGTGAAAAACATGCTCTACCGGAGAAGCCAGTGCTGTTGGAACCCCAGATAAAAGGACTTAGTTTTAAACGTACACCAAAACTCTCGTTATAAGGCTATTTGTTCTTTGTAAAGGCCTCTGACATCCTCAAAGTTCATTCTCAGAATGTGAACTTCTGGAGAGGAGAAGCATGGTTCTATTCACTATGTATCCCCTGAATCTAGCACATTATCTAACACAACATGCACTCAAGAGATAAATATTTGTGGAGTGAATGAATAAATATAGCAAGCTTCTTCTAGAAGATAGTTAATCATCAGTTTTAAGATGATTTTTATTGCTTAGGAGGCATACCTTATGCATTGTGTGTTTCTAAAAAATATATGTTGGGAAAGACATCCTGGGATAAATTTCATTGCTATCAAATTAAATAAAAAGGCAGTCTCAGGATTTTTGTTTAGTATCTATTCTATCATTAATCTGTGGCATGTCTACTAGACAAGCTTGTCAAAATCTGGGCTGCATCTTTCAATTCTCTTCCCTGTCCATCCAGTGCCTGGTGTAGAGTAGCTAATCAGTAAATGATTGTTGTTAAATGAATGCGAATATATATAAAATAATTTTATCAAAATTTAGGATAACTTGGGAGCAATATAAAAGAACATTCATATTTTTTTAAAAAAGAACATTCATAGTGAAAAACAGAAAAGAAAAGAAAAGAAAAAGCTGACATGGAAATTATTCTTTAGAGCATCATCAGCATAAACAGGACAAAGAGAAGAAAGTGAGTAAATATGATAGATATGGAGGACACTGCCCAATTCTCTGCCCATTTTTTCTCCAAACTTGAGTGATTTGAGATACCTATAAAAACCCAAACCTCATTTTTATTAAAAAGCAGATTAATCAGGCATCTGGATGGCTCAGTGGTTGGCTCAGGTCATGATCCTGGGGTCCTGGGATTGAGTCCTGCATCAGGCTTGCCTCAGGGACCTGCCTCTCTCTCTGCCTCTCTCTGTGTGTCTCTCATGAATGAATAAATAAAATCTTTTAAAAAAAATTTTAAAAAGCAGATTATTCAGAATTAAAATCAAAGGATACAATACTATATGGAAATTAATCATGGCAAGGCATTTTTAGTTGTCTGATCGATTGTATTGGATATATCACTCAGGCAGGGAAGAGAAGTATATTCAAACGGTTTGACTGAAAAGATTTTGAAAAGGAACTATTCATAGGTTTGGGCTGGGTTCAAGAGACCAACAAGAGATAGGGAAGCACTCCAAGGCTAGCAAGAATAAAAGACCAGGTCTGAAAAGACAGAGAAAGAATCAGGCAGTAGGGCCAGGTAAAAGTGGAAGCCTGAGAGAAGAACACCTCACCAAGACTCTTACTGTAAAGAAATGCAGCCATATTAAAAAAACAAACAAACAAACAAACAAACAAACAAAAAACAACACCATGAAGGCAGTGGTTGAATAAATATGCCTTGTTCTTTCTCCTGCCTTCAACCTCCTCCTTCTACTAGCACCTCCCATGGACTGAACAGAAGTGTAAATTTGGAACACAGATAGGACAGAGAATGACCAGAGCGAGGCAGTGGAGGCAAAGAAGGGCAAATGGAGAGCAAACACACACAGCTGACTTCCCTGAGAATCCACCTTTGTCCCTGATGCAACCATGAGTCCCATGTCTGTCCCCTAGACTGCAGCTAGATGAAAATCATAAGCCTGATTCTTGAAGAAAATCTTAGTTCTCCAGCTTGGTGAATTCAATTTTTTTTCCTTTTTTTAAATCTTGGATTATTGCTTTTGATGAAGTAGGCTACCAAGTAAAAGGACTACTTCCTCCTACTGTCTGAGGATTTGACATAATTACCTGCATATCAACTAGTTAACTCAAGCACGAATAATGTTTGCTCCCAAACTGCTTCACAAGGAAAAAAAAAAAATATTGAACTGATTGTCTCTAGACCTGTGGTAGTCGACTCAGTACAGAAATTAAAAGTTCCAAAGATATTAGTATTACAAAATTTGAAATCTACCCATTGTCCCAAATGATAATGGGGACATTGTTCATTTCACCCTGGAAACTTCTAATTTTCTATTTTCAAATATAGGATAAACACTGGATCTAAATTTAAATATGTCATTACATTCTTCCAGGAGAGTGAATGCACGTTTGCTATTAAAAACTAGATCTGTGCCCCTTCTTTTTTGACTCAGGAATATCTAATAAATAAGAATCTATGGAGACAAAGAGGATATGTATATTGAAACAATACAATCTTTATAGATTCATATAAATGTTCTGTTGTAGAAATATTTAATTGAATTAGAATCCTAAATTGTTTCATTCCAAAATTCTGCATGATCAAACCCCTAATTACTTTATGTCACCTAGCTCCAGGCACACTGGCTTGTTTTCTCCTGTGGGTAGAAACATAGCTTATGGGGGAGGAGGGAGCAGAGAGAAACATCACAAGTCACTCCCTCTGAATATATTACTCTAAAGTGTCCTTTCAACAATTGTTAAGGTAATTTGTTGATATGATGATTTTTAAGAAAGTGGTATTGAAAAGATGTCAGAGGAAGCAGAGTGAATAATGCATTTAAAAATACAATGATTTAAAAAAAAATACAATGATTAGACCATGGGACCAATAGAGAGGAGTTTTCATGCTCACTTACTTCTCAACAAACATCCTCTTATTAGATGCCAGAAGATAGTGAAGACACATGTTAAGTGAAAATTTTATAGCTCCAGAATTCTATACCCTTTTGAGTTGTCATATTTTTAGTGAAGCATCATTTCAGACAAGCAAAGTCTTGGGAATTATAAATTATATAGGCATAATGCAAATACCATGAAAATTCTTAAAAGAGAAGAAACATGAAAAAAGAATTCAATAACAATATCCTGGATCTAAAATCCTAGATCAAAAAAAAAAAAAAATCCTAGATCATATCAGAGAAAGCTGAATGTAGAAGAAAATAAAATTGTCAGCAAATACTGATTAATTGGGGAGTCAATAGATACTGCTTTATTCTTGATGTTGATAATTGCAGTTTGAAGTGTTTAGATTTTTTTTAAGTTATCACCAATTAGATTTAAAACCATTTTCCATGCCTTGTGAATTACCAGAGGGGAAAAAGCAATCAATGAAAATTTAGTCCATGGGGCAAAAGAAAAAAACATGAATAACTAATTAGTTAATTAATTATATACCAAATATTAAGCCAAATAGCCACATTCTGAATATTCAGAATATAAAGACTATGCTAAATGTTTTATATTATCTCCTTTAATCTCTGAGACAGCTGTTTATGGTGCAGTTCAAAATCGAGCCTACTTAAATGTGAAGTTTGGAGTTTATTAATACAACAGTAGGATAGCAAATACAGATTATAACTTGTGTCCCAGTTTTCACTGATATATATTAGCCATTTGTAATGTTGAGCTGACAAATAGTCTGAGGCTGGATTCCAGCTCAATAGAAAAGACTGTTATAAACTATTAGTGATGCTTATTTTCAGATTTGTATCAAGTGTGTGACATATTTGCTACATCAATCCCAGTTATAATATAGAAAATGTAAAATTACAAACAATAAGACTAAATGAATATTTTATTAAAATAGCCATAGATGGAATAAATGCATCTGACAAAGGAAAAGACTCAAAGGTCTTTTAAAAATGTTATCCACATTTATAGGATGCCTGGGAGACTCAGTCTTGATCTTAGTTCAGGTCTTGATCCCAGGGTGGTGAGTTCAAGCTTCACAGTGGCCTCCACGCTGGGTGTGGAGCCTACTTAAAAAATAAAAAATAAATAAATTTTTAAAAATGTTAGCCACATGTAACATAAGGAGTAACAGAAAAGCTAAAAGAAAAATGAATGGCAAAAATATACCAAAAGAGTATACCAATGCAAAAAAGAAAAGGGAAAACAGGAATGACAGCATTACTATTAGATAGGATGGATTTTTTTAAAAAGGGGCCATTCAAAAAATGTATGAAATAAGGCCAAAGCTATCTTAAAAGGCACAGACGTAGTCTTTTCTCTTTTTAGAGACTCTAGAATGAAGATAAATAAATTATTTGGCTGATGACATTAGAAAAATAAATAAAAAGTAAGAATTAGCATTAATCTAAGAAGTGGGAGTCCTGATATACCAGTAACTATTGCCAAAATTGAAAGTTGTCAAAGAATTTCATCTTTTAAAATGCACCATGGTCAGTGTTTTAAGGCTGAGCTCTTTTAAATTCTTTAAAAAGTTTAAGGAAATAATACTACATCAGCTCTCCATGCTGCTTGAGGACATAGAAACAAAGACAGAAACCTATCCAGTTATTTTCTACACAGCATAAATCATGACACCACCGTCTGAAACAGAAATGCGCTTACTCACAAACACACACATGTGCACAGACACATTATAAGGAACTTTTGATAAAGAAAAACTCACATATATATGCAAAAGAAGCAGATTATAAATTGTATGTCATATTTATTTTACAAAATAGACACATATCCCTGTGCACAGAGAAAATGTGCTGGATGGAAAGATCTATAGACAGAGTATAATAATTTTTCTGCATGGTTCAGACGGTAAGTGATTTTCATTTTCTTACTGACATTTTTTCATTTTCCAAATTTTCTTCACCATCACACACTAATGATCCTAAAAAACAACTAATGGCATTAAGCTAAAAGAAGCAGTTTAAAAAAGCAGCTTCTTCTTCTGCGGTTTCTTCTTCTTCTTCTTCTTCTTCTTCCTCTTCTTCTTGTTCTTTTGTGATGATGAAGGAAGACTGTTTTCACTAAAGAATAGAGGACAGACTGCTAAAACTGCAACGATAAACAAACAGAGGGAGAGAGAAAGGAAGGAAGAAGGAAAGGGGAAGAAATAAAGAGGGAAAAAGGAAGAAAAAAGGAAGGAAGGAAGAATTCCCTGGTAATAAGAAAGAGCTTGAAGTAAAAATGTCAGTACTCCTGGATGGTTCAGTGGTTGAGCGTCTGCCTTCAGCTCAGGTCATGATCCCAGGGTCCTGGGATCCAGTCCCACATTGGGCTCCCCATAGGGAGCCTGCTTCTCCCTCTGCCTATGTCTCTTCTTCTCTCTCTGTGTGTCTCTCATGAATAAATAAATAAAATATTTAAAATAAAAAAGAAACAAAAATGTCACCAGGGCACTTCTGGAAGTTATGGAAACATTAAGTAGAAATCTTTGTAGGATAGGAACTCCTCCGCCCAAGCAGGCTTGGCATAGAAAGAAGAATTAAATTGCTTCAGGAATATTTGCCACAGTCACGAATGTTCTCAGCCATTCGTCAGTTCTAGGATCAGAGTCAAGATAAATATAAGCTCTGTGAGGATGAGTATCTTTGTTGACATTGTGCTGGAGTTTCTAGAACAGTGTAAGACCCCACAGGGGCCCAGTAATATTTGTGAAATGATAAAATGGAGTTTTGCAGTAGAGCATTCCCAGGCTCTTTAGAGTATTAGCAGTGGCTTGGCCCACAGCAAGAAGGGGTTGCAAGGCCACAGATAACACAAACAGATTTAAGAATGAAGGTCAAAATCGTCTTGACAGGATAGAAATGTGGTCCCAAATTAGCTCGACTGAATTCACAAGAGAACAAAATAGGGCCAATTTCAGGATAACACAACACTGGGAACTGAACTTCTGACTAGACTAATCTTGGCCTGTGAGTATAAGTGAGACATTGAGAAGTAGGCAAAGGGTGGTCCTCCTCTGCGCCATTGGTCAGACCCTATCGCAACTACTGAATCTAGTTCTGAGGGATCGGTTTTATAGCAAACATTACTAGGTAAGCACTTAACTGAGAAATACAAGACACAATGGCTTAAAAACTGCCCTGTGAGGGCTGATTTAAAGGATCTGGGGAGATTTAAGCTGAGGATAAAAGGCCTGGAAAGTACAAAAGAGCTGGTTTGAGGAAAAGGAGTTAAACATGTTCTTTATTACTCCCTTGATCAAGCTATGACCCACAAATGGAAAATGCAAAAGTAAATTCAGCTCAACATAAAGAAGCATTTCCTAAAAGGTATGATATGTTCTGACTAGATAGAAGTAGGTCCCTGTTACCACAAATGTGTAAGCACTAACTAGATGGCCATCTGTAAGGAATGTTCTGGAAGGGACTCCTGCATTGGATGATAGGTGGCACCATCCTATCTATCAATCTGGAGGACTGACTGTGGCCCATAGAGTACTTTTGTTTGTTCTACCAAACATTTAAAATTAATTTTCAAAATGACTTTGGAGGAATACAGCCTCTGGAGTCCAGACAATCCACACTGCATCCCAGCTGCTTCACAAACTTATGCTACCTGCCCACCTTGAGTTTGCATCGTCTATATTGTCCAGTCCAGTTCCAACAGAATTGCTCCTGTGACTCAACTTCATCACAGAACTGTCACAGAATTTTCTGTCACTGGGGGCTAGAAGAGAGGGGACCATGGCAAAGAAATCAGTGAAGTAAAATAAAATAAAATAAAATAAAATAAAATAAAATAAAATAAAAATAAAAATAAAGAAATCAATGAAGTAGAATAGATCAATGTAGATGGTGGGCCCCAGTCTGATCTCTTTCTTTTGCTCTACACAACTCCAGCCTATACTACACATATAAAGACTCCTTTTCCTTTTCTCCCTCCCTATGTTTCAATTCCATAGAATTTCTTTTTCCTGAGCCTATAGGAGCTCAGACTACACTAAGAGTAAAACTCTCTACTTAGGATTGATTCAAAAGCCTTTATTATCAACTCAGCTCAGAAAAGCAGCCGTTTGGGTGAACTTTTCTTAGGACTTGCAGCCATTCTAAGGACTCTAGGTAGGGCCCTGGCTCCTTGGTTCTGTGGTTGGTATAATGCTGCCACCTGCTGATTATCCAGACAAAGTGCCTGAGGCATCTGTCTCCTCCCAGGCAGAAATGTTTCAAACTTTTTAGGCAGTGAAGCAGTACTGCCCAGGCAGGGTCCGCTTGATGGGAAAGGTTAAAATCTAACTCCATGAAGACAGGCCTGTGCTGAAAAGGGGGATTTTTAACAAACAGCATTAATAATGGTACATATGATTGATAACAATGATATTCATAGTACTTGAGTTTTCTTTGATAACATTAAGAGAATGTTCTGCAACAAAATTTATATACATAATTATATCATCTTTTACAGGTGCATAAAGTCTTCATATATCCAGTACTTATTATCATATATTATTCTCATTGCAATCCCACAAGTAACCTATCATTGCCATATTTATTCTTTTCCCCATAAGGAAACACTCATCGAATGTGAGTTGCATGCCCAAGATCACACAGCTAGTAAATAAGAGAGTCAGAATCTGAATCCAGTAGATCTAGTTCTGGATTTTCTAAACGACTCAGTTAAGGGTCCTACATGGATCTCAGTAGCATACACTGTAGAGAAGCTGGCCACCCCTTGAGCTATGGGATTGGCAGATAGAGGAACCAGAATGTCTAAAGGGACATGACAAACCTATAAAGGGGCTGGTGGTGGTTTGGAGCAAGATCCTTCCAGTAGGGGAGGATGTGAATAATTAGATCTTGCTAGGAAGAAAGGACTGGTAGGTAGAGGAAAGGTGGGAACTCAAAGCCCTAATCTAATGAAGTAAGGAAGAGCTGTAGCTTCTTGGGCATTATTAAGAGCCTATGGAAAATCCCATTGATGAAGCTTCTAAGATTCTCCCAGTCTTCTTGGCCTGGATAGTTTCGGGAACTGGGCTGGGTTGGCCTGGGGGGGTGCTGGCCCCCCTTTACTATTACCCTGCCAGATGCCATACTGTCTTCCCTTAATTCATGCCCTCGGTGTTACATATTTGGTGTGAGGACAAACAATGCACATTTGCATTTGTCTGTTTTGTTTAACCATCTATTGTAGCTGTCCTGGGCTAAGAGGTTTCTCATCCTTTATATGATTTAATTGCTACACCCTTAAGAGAATGTTTCGAATTTGCGAATCCAATTTCGAGATGTTTATCATCTAGTTGTTGAAAAGGTGGCTTATAGGCCGGAAAGATTTTTAGTTCTCTGAAGAAACTAAACCATCTGTAAATTGGCCCACACATTACTTGGTAACTCTCTAAATGATTCAAATGCATGTATCTGACTTCTAAATTTTAAAATAAACAAGCCTCTGGTACTGAGAAAACTACGCCCAATTCCACCATTGGATCTCACCATCAAAGAAAAGCTCTCAAAATCTGGCCATTTCCAAAATTCACTTAAATGAGTCTCGGAGGTTATTTTGTTATCTGTTTTTGTTCATTGTGCTTTACAGTAGTGCAATTAGCTAAAGGTAACAGTTATAGTTTAAACATGTCCTTCTTAGAGAAAATCACTCTTTCTACCCTTTAGGGACCCTTGACTTTGGTTCTCTATTTTCATTTGGACCAGGTTGATGTGGACCAACCAAAACATGTGGGAAAGAACTCTGACATAGAATTATGTTCTAGTGCTTGAATATATCATTTCATCTTAGGGTTGCAAGAAGGAGAATAGCAACCATTTTATTTTTTTTTAATTTTTTATTGGTGTTCAATTTACTAACATACAGAATAACCCCCAGTGCCTGTCACCCATTCACTCCCACCCCCCGCCCTCCTCCCCTTCTACCACCCCTAGTTCGTTTCCCAGAGTTAGCAGTCTTTATGTTCTGTCTCCCTTTCTGATATTTCCCACACATTTCTTCTCCCTTCCCTTATATTACCTTTCACTATTATTTATATTCCCCAAATGAATGAGAACATATAATGTTTGTCCTTCTCCGACTGACTTACTTCACTCAGCATAATACCCTCCAGTTCCATCCACGTTGAAGCAAATGGTGGGTATTTGTCATTTCTAATAGCTGAGGAATATTCCATTGTATACATAAACCACATCTTCTTTATCCATTCATCTTTCGTTGGACACCGAGGCTCCTTCCACAGTTTGGCTATCGTGGCCATTGCTGCTATAAACATCGGGGTGCAGGTGTCCCGGCATTTCACTGCATCTGTATCTTTGGGGTAAATCCCCAATAGTGCAATTGCTGGGTCATAGGGCAGGTCTATTTTTAACTCTTTGAGGAACCTCCACACAGTTTTCCAGAGTGGCTGCACCAGTTCACATTCCCACCAACAGTGTAAGAGGGTTCCCTTTTCTCCGCATCCCCTCCAACATTTGTTGTTTCCTGCCTTGTTAATTTGCCCCATTCTCACCGGTGTGAGGTGGTATCTCATTGTGGTTTTGATTTGTATTTCCCTGATGGCAAGTGATGCAGAGCATTTTCTCATGTGCATGTTGGCCATGTCTACGTCTTCCTCTGTGAGATTTCTGTTTATGTCTTTTGCCCATTTCATGATTGGATTGTTTGTTTCTTTGGTGTTGAGTTTAATAAGTTCTTTATAGATCTTGGAAACTAGCCCTTTATCTGATATGTCATTTGCAAATATCTTCTCCCATTCTGTAGGTTGTCTTTGAGTTTTGTTGACTGTATCCTTTGCTGTGCAAAAGCTTCTTATCTTGATGAAGTCCCAATAGTTCATTTTTGCTTTTGTCTCTTTTGCCTTCGTGGATGTATCTTGCAAGAAGTTACTGTGGCCGAGTTCAAAAAGGGTGTTGCCTGTGTTCTTCTCTAGGATTTTGATGGAATCTTGTCTCACATTTAGATCTTTTATCCATTTTGAGTTTATCTTTGTGTATGGTGAAAGAGAGTGGTCTAGTTTCATTCTTCTGCATGTGGATGTCCAATTTTCCCAGCACCATTTATTGAAGAGACTGTCTTTCTTCCAATGGATAGTCTTTCCTCCTTTATCGAATATTAGTTGACCATAAAGTTCAGGGTCCACTTCTGGGTTCTCTATTCTGTTCCACTGATCTATGTGTCTGTTTTTGTGCCAGTACCACACTGTCTTGATGACCACAGCTTTGTAGTACAACCTGAAATCTGGCATTGTGATGCCCCCAGATATGGTTTTCTTTTTTAAAATTCCCCTGGCTATTCGGGGTCTTTTCTGATTCCACACAAATCTTAAAATAATTTGTTCTAACTCTCTGAAGAAAGTCCATGGTATTTTGATAGGGATTGCATTAAACGTGTATATTGCCCTGGGTAACATTGACATTTTCACTATATTAATTCTGCCAATCCATGAGCATGGAATATTTTTCCATCTCTTTGTGTCTTCCTCAATTTCTTTCAGAAGTGTTCTATAGTTTTGAGGGTATAGATCCTTTACATCTTTGGTTAGGTTTATTCCTAGGTATCTTATGCTTTTGGGCGCAATTGTAAATGGGATTGACTCCTTAATTTGTCTTTCTTCAGTCTCATTGTTAGTGTATAGAAATGCCACTGATTTCTGGGCATTGATTTTGTATCCTGCCACGCTACCGAATTGCTGTATGAGTTCTAGCAATCTTGGGGTGGAGACTTTTGGGTTTTCTAGGTAGAGTATCATGTCATCGGCGAAGAGGGAGAGTTTGACTTCTTCTTTGCCAATTTGAATGCCTAATAGCAACCATTTTAAATGAAGCTTATACTCAAGAATAGTAATTGCTTAGGGATTGTCTAGAATATTCAAAGAATAATGATGTATGGAAGTCCTTCACAGCTTATGCTGCAAATCTTGCACCAAGACATATAGAAAGAAGAGGTTCCAGAGCTGTTTTGTCCATCCTTCAGCAAGGTTCAACACTGCTGTTGAATATCTCTGGACCCCCTAACATTTACATAGCATAGGGTTGGAGAATGAGGGGTAAAAGTCAGTCCCATATATTGCTCTCTCCTGTACCATGCTCTGTCCACTGCATAGCCATTGTGGGGGCTAACTAGAAAAGCTGCCATGGGTCCCAAAGCATGTAGACTGGAATGGGACGCTTGTATGGAGAACTCTTGAGGATGGGCTGCCCACACTGTAGGGCTATTCAGTGGAAGGGCTCCAACCAAAGTGCTCAGAGCCCTTTGCATAGCACCAGAAAAATATTTTATATTCTGCATTAAGCATCTGAAAGGTTTCTGCCATAATCATTGTTGATTTCATACCCATAGTTGATAAAAGGAGAAAAATAGGTGGTATTTTTCTAACTCTAAAAGGAGCTGAAGAGTTTTAATATTGGTGGAGCTCATTATAACACAAGCAGCAAAATCTTAAATATCACACTCTATTGTGTAAATATTACATAAGTAAATTTCCTATAATAAATATACAATGCATATATACTATTTCCCTTGACAACTCGTAAACAAATATTCTACTATTATCAAGGCTAAAGTCTCTATAAAGATTGTACATCATATTTAAAGGGAAGCCTCACAGGGAATTCCTTCCATATAAACTACTCAATTTTATAACAAGTGTTTTTGTTTTCTTGTTTTTACTCTTCTAAGTCTTTCCTATAAACCTCACATTACATTGTTATTATTTTGTGTTTAAATTGTTGTTATTTTGAAAGATTTATAGAACTTTAAAAAATCTTTAAAACTTACCCACACTTAGAGTGTGTGGGTGGTTCAGTCAGTTAAGCATTGGGATCTTGATTTGGGCTCAGGTCATAATCTTGGGGTCCGAGGATCAAGCCCCAAGTCAGTCTCCACACTCAGCAGGGAATCTGCTGGAGATTATCTCTCCCTCTCTCTCTCTGCCCCTCCCACTGCTCTCTCTCAAATAAAGAAATAAATAAATCTTTAAAAAAAAAAAAACTTACCCACACATTCTTTTCTTTCAGTACTTTAAAGATGTCACTCCACTGTCTTATCCTTTGGATCATTTCCAGTGAGAACCCACTGCTTTCCTTTTCTTTGTTTCCCTTGTGTATAATGTGTGTTTTTGTCTCTGGCTGATTTTAAGATGTTTCTTTTTATCACTGGTGTTGGGCAATTTCATTCTGATGTGCCTTGGTATAGTTTCCTTCATATTTATTGTGCTTGGAGTTTGTCAAACATCTTGAAACAAACTTTTCTTTGAAGTATTTCTTCCAGGGCTCCCCTCCATCTTTTAAATATTCCAATGACCCATGTATTCAGCTTCTTGGCTTGTCCCACAGTTCACTCAAGCTCTTTTGATTTTTAAATTTTATTCTTTAGTCCTTTTTATTTGGGATAGTTTCTACTGATGTGTCTTCAATTTCACTAATCTTTTTCTTCTTCAATTTCTAAAATGCTGTTAATCCCATCCAATATAAATTTTACCTGAAACATTGAGTTTTCATCTCTAGAATTTCAATTTGGGTAATTTTTTTAGTATCTAGCAGTCTCCCCTCCACAGTTAATCTTTATTCTAGCTTCTTAAACATGGACTGTAATCATAGTATTTTAATATCCTTGCTTGCTAATTCTAATATCTCTTTCAGTCCTAAGTCAGTTTCAGTTGATTGGTTGCCCCTACCCCTATGACTCATATTTTTCTGCTTCTTTACATGCCTGGCATTTTTTGTTAGAGGCCAGATAGTGTAGATTTTATCTTAGGTCTGGGACAGAGTTGAGTTACTTAGAAACAGACTGATCCTTCCAGGTCTCACTTTTAAGATTTGCAACGTAGGGAAAAATACTCTTTCCAGAGCTAATTATTCCTCAGTCCTGCAGCGAGAGCCTCCTGAGCACTCCGCTCCACCAGGGCTCTGTGAATGGTGAAGTTTTGGAACCTGGCTGATGGAAGCATGCACTATTCCAGGCCTGGGGAGTGCTAGGCACTGTGTCTCCTAAGCATTTCCAGTGATTCTGTCCCCAGTCTTTGGTGTTTGCTCACACACAGGAGCGGATCAGCCTTCAGCTAACTACTCAAGAGGGTTTCTATGAGTTCTCTCTTTGTAAATCTACCTCCTCTCTCCCATTCTTCCCTGCAAACTCTAGCTGGCTCTGTCATTCAGGACTCTTGGTTTTGTCTCTTCAACCCAGGGAGACTGCCAGGGTCTGCCTGGGTCCACCTTCCCTCTCTACACTGCAGCCTATAAGCTATTTCAAAGCAGGAAGCTGGGTGATTGTAGGGCTCACATTATTTGTTCCTGCCTCTCAGGGACAGCCATTTTAAATTACCTGACACCCATATTCTGGAAACCATTTTTCACATACTGTGTTCAGCTTTTTAGTTGTTTCAGGTGGGAGGAAAATCTAGTTCCTATTATATCTGCTTGCCAGAAGTCGAAGTCTTCTTTAAGTCTATGACCTGTAAATATATTCCACATTTTACTCTGAACTATACAAAAGAGGTAACAGCAAGGTCAAAGATATTGTTTTCTCAAATTTCCTCTGTTTCTCTAGAATTCAGCTTACATCCTCTGATTTTTAGACTTTAATTTTAATTGAGGCTGATTAATGAATATGGAATTTGTAAACTTTGATTCTACAAAGCTAAGCCCCCTTCTCTTTCTTTTGACTACAGGGTGAGGTAGTTGGAATTTGGGCTGGGTAGACCACCCCTGGACCCACAGCTCTACCAACTGTCGTTGCTCAGACACATGGGCAGTTAAGACTGGTGGGAGAGAGTCCTACAAGTTGATGAGGTGCTACTGCTCTTATTTGTGGGGCTGCTCTCAAAGTTTGGATCCAGAACACTTAAGCAGAGGGTGGATTGTTTGCTTTTTCGTTTGAACTCTTCTGCAGCAGCTGGTTCTTCAAGCAAAGGCAAATTCCCAATTTCTCACTTAGGTACCAAATAGCCAAGCATGAGATCAATTAGCAATCACTTTTTTCCTTTCAGGCCACTCCCCGGACCCATGCCCAGTCTTTTCTCCCAGGACATATAGGGCTTCCTCTTTCTGCTTTTTGTAGGGGAAGGGCTACACTCCAACAACCCTCTTCCCAGGCAACCACCTCTTCTAGCCCATAAAGCAGTTGCCATTAAGTAGGAGAAAAAAAAATATTACAATTTAATCTTTATCAGGTTCGTCCTCTAGTAGCCACCCACATCTGCTATCCCTGCTAATATAACGTATTTTATCTATGGTAAAATTTCAGATAGATTTAGAATTTCCAGATGCTCATATTTAGAGTCATTACCTGCCCTCACTTAACATTATTCTTTCTCTGCCCCTTCCAGCCTTTCGCAATGACAAGAAAAGCAGTCTAAAACATGAGCATGGACTTGTAGTCATATAGCATCCAGATGAAGCTAGTAAAGTTCTTATCCAATGTTTAGTTAAAAAAAAAAAAAAAAGGACATATATGTCTTAGTCAATTAGGGCTGCTATAACAGAATACTACAGACCGGATGGTTGTAAACAACAGGAATTTATTTCTCACAGTTGTGGAGGCTGGAAGTAAGTTCAAGGTCAAGGTGCTGGCAGTTTCAGTAGCTCGTGAGAATCTACTTCCTGGTCCACAGGTGGTCATCTTCTCACTGGTGGAAGGGGCAAGGGAGCTTTCCTCTCTGGGATCTTTTTTATAAGGTATTAACCTCACTAATGAGAGCTCTGCTCTATTACCTGTCACTTCTTAAAGACCCCACCTCCTAATACAATTACCATGGGGGTTAGGATTTCAGCATATGATTTTGGGGGGGGGGGGATGGAGGGACATGATATTCAGTTCATTACAAAATACATATGCACAGATAATACATTTTTTTATTGTTTTGCCAGTGTGGCATTTAAGAGCAACTCATTTCCTTATGGATTTTCTTCCCCTTATTAAAGAGGCATCTGCAATCATTTGCTATTTAGTCTTAAGAGATGGTGGTCCTGTTTCCTTTATTTCAGGAAACCAGTGACACAATTTTACCTGGACCCTCTAACAATCGAGAAAATAAATCCTTGGAATTCCCTTGTTCAGCTCTGTTTCCAGGAAGTGGGCTTTTATTGAGGATCAAGCAACAGAGGAGGTTCAATCTCAGTCCCACTGACAGCCTATTTCCCTTCACTGATTCCAGGCCTCTTCTTTCCACAGGTGCCACAGTGAACCGAGAAAACAGCTGCCAGTCTGACAGCAGTGGGTTCCTGGATGAACCACTGGAGCCCCTGCCCCTGCAGGTAGAGGGCCACCGGAGGTCTGGAATAGGAATAAAAGGAAGATAAGTAGAAAGCTAGCCAGCACATCAGGAAAGGGCAATCAGCCCTTGGAAGACACCTAGCATAGGGACTCAGGGGATGGGGGATGATGGATCACACTAAACAAGGTGCCCGAAAGCTTAGCATTCCTTTCCTTTTTATTTTCTTTTGATTTTACCAAACAAGGAAGCTGAGCCCCATAGACAGAAGGGCTTAGTTAAAGTAGTAAACTAATGTAAAACTGAGTTTATAACACTTATCTCCTGACTCCTCAGTCAATGGTGATGATAAGGAAAAGACTCACACACACTTCTGAAACATAGTGCCTTCCCCATCCTCCTGACCCATTTGCTTTTATCCTGGTTTCTCACACAGTTGCCTTCCTTGCCAAGCAGCCAGAATCCTGCTGAGAATGGATGTAGAAAGCCAAGGGATCAGAGCCAGTGCTTGGTGTCACCCCAGTACTGCCAGCAAGAGTCAGATGAATCTGATTCCAAGAGTACGGTGAGCGCTTCCTTTTCAAAACAAGACTGGAGTATCTGGGAGGAAAAGGCCTCAATATCCATGGTAGAGAAAGAGTCTCAGTTTGAGGATATGGAGAAGCCACAAGAGCCATTGGCCCCAGATACAGCCCTTGACAAAACCAGCAGACGGGGAGAACACCCAAGGAAAGACAGCCGTCTGAGGCAGTACCTACCCATGCCCCAAACTGAATATGAGGCCATCATGGGCACAGTTACCTCCAGATATGACTGTCCTCTGGGGTTTATGGTGACCCACATCACAGAAGTGAAGGATGGGTTTCTGAAGCTTGAGGGGCCTGGAGAAGCATACATGCAAAGCCACCACCACAAGTCCCAAAGATCACCTGGAATTGATCCTGCTCACAAAGTGCCGTCATGATGACTCTGAGGACCCAAGAGGAGCAGAAAGCAACAAAACCTATACTGACACCAACAACATCTCACTGATAGGAGAAAGCCCACCACAGGACATCTCCAAGCCCAGTAATGTCCTGTCCTATACAGTTGACAATATTCAAACATCTGAAAAGTCCATTCTCCACCTAGATACTCAGCAAGCAAAGCCAGTGTGTCCTGCTTTGGGTCAAGTACCACATAGAGCAGAATCTGAGATGGAAAAGCTTCCTCCAAATGCTGACTCAAACACTGTTGGTTCCAGGTCTGTGACAATCCAGATGTCCTCCAATCTGGCATCGGCTGCTCAGAATGCTGTGGCTTTGGGGGCTGATTCTAAAGGAATGACTTTAGAATGCACTATGGGTGACCCTGTTCCCACCACAGAACCAAGACTGGAGACAAGATCAAGAGAGTGCCGTGATGTTTCTGTTCAGGCCAATATATGTGAGCCTAGGCCCTGGCATTGCTGTTCAGCTCCAAGTAACAAGGCCCAGTACCTCACCAAATCTGTCTCTCTAGACACAGCAGCCATTTGTCACACTGTACCTGCCCACTGCTGTGTCTGCTGTCATCACCATCCCCACTGCCACTCAGAGGGGCAGAGCCCCAGCTCTGTGCTCTCAGCCTGTAGGCACTGCCCATGCTCAGATGATCATCTGGAAGCCCAGTTCATTAAGACGTTGAACATCCTTCAGGACACTACAGTGAAGGAGCTGTGTTCTGTAAGTATCATCTCTGCAGAGACGGGAAGGCAGATGGAGAACACCAACTCGGGGATAATGTTTGGGCTTCCTGAATTTGAGCTCTTGGGGCATATCTTTCCATCTCAAATCATGAGTAATACTTGTAGAGTGCTTTAGAGCTTATGATATAGTCTCACAAATGTCTCATTATCTGATATGTTCAATCACCTTCTGAGGTAAGGAGGAAAATTTCATTATTAATCCCCATTTTACAGAGGGTTAGAGCATAATAAATTCATGTGTAAGGTTATAAACATTAATGCATCAGTACCTCATCTCCAACTGAACAATTCTATGTCTTAAATTCACTTAGCTGAATTATCTTGCACGAGCCATTAAATCTCTCTGATCCTAGTTCCTGTTTTGTAAAATAGAGAGTCTGTTCATGCCACCGACACAGGATTACATTAGGATTAAGTGAGAGAAAGCCTCTAAAGCACTCAGGATGCTCAGACACTCAGCACAGTGCCCAGCACACAGAAAGCCCTAGAAAATGTTAATTGTATGGCTCCCAACCTTCTTACTAGTTTTCATTACTATTATATTATTGTTCAGCTCTTGAATCTAGAGCTTCCTTAGAAGCTCTATATGAAATAGAGGGACTTCTGCTCCATCTTGGCTGAGTTTATTTAAAAGCGGACATTGAGTTAACTGAAAACTGAATGAGCCCCCCCAACCTGTTTTGCCCCTGATAAATCAATAAGCATTTAGTGATGCCTTCAGTGTCCCCTCTTCAGTGATTCTCAAGGTGAGAAATGATCTAGGCTGTCAAGCTTAGCCATTGTTAACAAAATTAAGAGTGTCACACATGAAATTTCCTGTATAGAAAGCGAAAAACAGAAAGGTGGCACAGATAACATAGGGCTACAGCTGTTCAAAGGAGTGTGGAGGGCAATTATAATTTGTTAAGTGCCTACTATTTGATGCCTGATGAGTTACCTTCCCATTCTTTTAATTCCACAGATATTTATTGAGTGCCTGTGCTAATCACTTTATTTACCTTATGTCAAGTAACCCTCATTTTCATCCATGCCATGAATCCTGAGTCCCTAAGATAAATGCCAAGTCTTTCCCCTTTTGCAGATGACGAACCTAAAACTAAGAGAGTGTAAGTTTCCAACTTACCCCACTAATAAGTGGTTAATCCAGATTCAAATTCAGATTTAGCTGATATCAAATTCTTGGACCACACACTTTGGGCAACGATGTGTCTAACTTTAAAATATCTAAATCTGTAGAAGTGTAATAGCTACATGAGAAAGTGATTATGTGAAAGATAAGGCAAATTACTACGTAGCCCTTCAACATCTAGAAATCTGCATAAATGTTATATAAACATAGAAAGAGGATCGATGAAAGATAATTTACTACATCATTTTTTCAAATTGCAAGGTTTCGGGCATTTGGAATATTTTTAAGTGGGTCATTTAATAAGGGTTGAACTAGTAAAAGAAGTCATTGAGATTATAATACTATCCAAAAGTTTCGTGGGAGTGAAATGCAAAGGCTAAAGTTGAAATGCCCAGGTCCAAATCCTGAAGCATAGTAGGAGTCATCACCACCATCATCATTGATATTTATTAAGGGATTTTAAATGCTATAAGGTGGTGGATTTGGGGGCGCCTGGGATGATTCAGTCAGTTAAGTGTCCAACTCTTGAATTCTGCTCAAGTCATGATCTCAGGGTTGTGAAATTGAGTTCCACATGTAATCAGCATGGAACCAGCTTAACATTCTTGCTCCTTCTCCCTCTGCCTCCCCCACCTGCCTCCCCAAAAAATGGTGTAAGCTGGTGGGTTTCAATTGGGGATAACTTGCCCCCATCCCTGGTAACATTTTACAATGTTTGGAGACATTTTGGGTTGTCATAGCTGGAGTAGGTGTTGCTACTATTAGTGGGTAGAGGTCAGGGATGTTGCTAAACATCTTACAGTACACAGGACATACCCCTACTCAACAAAGAATTATCTACCCCAAATAACAACGTCAGGGCTGAAAAGCTCAGCTCTAAGGGAATAAACATTTTGTTGGCTCCATAGTTAATATAGGAAAATGTTAAGAATGAAAGATAGCTAGAGAAGGTGACATTTTAAGAGACTGTAGAGAGAAAAAATATTAAATCCTACAATCAGGTATTCTAGTTTTCATGAGGAAAACCAGGTTGTCAATCTAAAATATCCTGAATAAAGATTTTTTTCTAATTTACATTTTTAAGATAAGTTTTACAAGGATATGTAAATTAAACCATATTTAGTTCTATATTTTAAGAATAATAAAGTATTAAAAAATCAAAATTAAAAAAAAATCAAAATTATCCTAAAAACTCCAGAAGAAAAGGCCTCTCTAGACGTACTAAATGTCATTCTTTTAATGTAAATGTTGCAGTTATTTATTCCATAATAAGATACTATCTAGTTTCTGTTCACATCATCACTCCTAAAAACAATATAAATCATTTACTGGTTGTGTTCTAAAGGGAAATAGGGGCGCCTCGGTGGCTCACTCAGTTAAGTGTCTGACTCTTAATTTCCGCTCAGATCATGATCTTAGGGAAGTGAGACCAGGTTCTGCTTGGGCTCCACACTCTGAGCAGGGAGTTTGCTTAAAGAACCTCTCTCCCCCTCTTTTATCCCTTTGTGTTCTCTCTCTAAAAAAAGAAAGAAAAATAACAAACATGTATCCACAAACTAAGAAGCTAGACGTCTATCGTTAAATTCTCTTTGGGAAGTGCTATCACTTCATTTATTAATATTATAATCGAGTATCTATGGCAATAGCTCTGTATATGATACTCAATTAGCCTATCATTTGCTCAGTTGTATGGCCACAAATGAAAAAAGAAAAAAGAGTAATTCAGCCTCCCATGGGCAGAAAAGACACTCTACCTCATAAGGGTATTAGCATGGTTGAGGCGACTGTGACAAACCAGTGCAGACAAAAGAGACACCAGGGTCTAGAGAGGCTCAGGTATTCAAAGGGTGGGCCTGACTACCGGTGCCAGGAAGCTGTCTAGTCCATCAGGCAAACCATAGCATCCAGAGAGCATAGCTGACCAGTTAGTATAGCCCAGTAAGACCATTAATATGAAAAGTTTTAATAAGGCATAAAGGGGGATGCCTGGGTGGCTCAGCAGTTGAGCTTCTGCCTTCAGCTCAGGTCATGATCCTGGTCCAGGGAATCAAGTCCCACATCAGGCTCCCTGCAAGAAGCCTGCTTCTCCCTCTGTCTATGTCTCTGCCTTTCTCTCTGTGTCTCTCACGAATAAATAAAATCTAAAAAAAAAAGACATAAGGGTCAATAAGGTATTTGGGGGTGTCCTTATGAATTTGCAGAAATATGGTTCTGGAAACTGTAGAAGCAAGTGGGTATGCAGCCCCTGGGATCCCAGCAGCAGGCAGAGGACTACAGCTTTTGAGAGATGGCACTGGGGAAACTCAGAGGCAGGAACAGGGTGAGGACTGGTTCTGGGAGCTAGGCAGAGGGACATTGATTAGAACTGGGACCAAGGATTGAACCTGGGCCAGCTCCAGGGCACAGCAGAGATCCCCCCATTTCTCCTACCTGGTGTCAAGAGATGACCTTGGGCCCAAGTAGCCCCAGCTATGTGGAGAGATCTGGCAACTGGAAATAGACCTTCTTCTTGATTTGACATCATAAAATATTAGCTCTTCTGCAGAACATGCAGGGGTTTTGTGTCCCATTACGCACAATGGCCATCTTCAGACTAGTGGGCAGCTTTCAACTGAGTAGGAGGGTTTTTTTTGTTTTTAAAGATTTTATTTATTTATTCATTAGAGACACAGAGAGAGAGAGAGAGAGGCAGAGACACAGGCAGAGGGAGAAGCAGGCTCCATGCAGGGAGCCTGACGTGGGACTCGATCCCGGGACCCCAGGATCATGCCCCGGGCCAAAGGCAGGCGCTAAACTGCTGCACCACCCAGTGATCCCTGAACAGGAGTTTAAATGAGAATGCATGCCACCATCTCATGTCTTCTAAAAGCTTGTCTCATAGTGCCTCAGTTTGCTCTCCTCCTAGAATTTACAATTATACCAAAAAATGTTATTTTTACATCAAATTAATCTGACATTATACACCTTGAAATATAAGGTTTTATTAGATAACAATGCATTTCTCCTTACTTAGATTCAAGGAACCACAAACATACACTCAAAGAAAGCAATCTTTTACACATGCATTATTATACTTGTATGCAGGTGTGCACATAGGCACGCAGACACTTGCAGAAAAGCAAGTGAAAATGAGGGATTGCATTCACCCACAAGAGGAGGCTGCTTAAGCCAAAGAACAAACTCAAGAACACAGAGAAAAGGTATCTATGGTGAGTGAGTGTGTAAGGGTTTGTAAGGCTTGAAAAATGTTCTGGAGAAAAATGTCTGTAAATCAGATGCTAGGTGCTAGCTAGGGTTACAAAAATTATTCATTAAAAAAATTATCTGGAAAATAAATCTTGGACCCAGTGAAGATTATAGGCAGGGACAGATACTCTAAGCTGTCCATGGAAGTTCCAAATGAGTGTTGAAAATAAGAGCAATTTTAGATAAAAGACTCAGGAAACATCCCCACCTCCTCCCCTTACAGGGCAGTAGGTAACAATTCAGAGACTAACTTGACTAATTGGTAGATGCCATTTCTTTTTTTTTTTTTTTTTTAATTTATGATAGTCATACAGAGAGAGAGAGAGAGAGGCAGAGACACAGGTAGAGGGAGAAGCAGGCTCCATGCACCGGGAGCCTGATGTGGGCTTCAATCCCGGGTCTCCAGGATCGCGCCCTGGGCCAAAGGCAGACGCCAGACCGCTGCGCCACCCAGGGATCCCGGTAGATGCCATTTCTGTGGTCTTGCGGGTCACCCTGGTTTGTTGACTTGATTAAGTCTTATGTATATGTGAGTTCTTCATAATAATTTATCAATTAAAAAAAAAAAAAAAAAAACCTTTCCAGAAAAGCAAATGAGATCATCTGAAATAAGACTTTCGGATATCAGAAAATTCTTCTATAATGCTCATGGTTTAGATTTAACTAAAAAGAAAGCACACACAGCTTAAAAAGTTAAGATGAGCCCATTCAAAAGTGAAGTTTCGATGCTTTCTGGTGGTGTTGCTCTTACAATTGAAGTTAAAGTTTGTTTTAATGGGTTTGGGTCAGTCGAGTAGACCTTTAATTCATTGCCTTTGGGTTATAACCCAGAACTTACATTGGAAAAAAAAAAAAGGGGGGGGGAGTTTAAAACAGCTTCTTTTCTTTTTTTCCTTGCCTAAGTTTGCCTTTTTTTTTTTTTTTTCCTGAAATGTAGTTTTAGTACTTCCAAATGGCCAGAAGATGGCACTGTTTCAGAATCTTCCGCCTCACTCCCTTTTCAGGGAAGAAAAGGCCATCAGTCCCAAATCCCAGCCTGCGTGCCTTCCAATCACAAAGAGTTACCCCAAAATAACTAGAGGAAGCATAAAATTTAATGTTTCTAAGGCTCAGCCTCCTTGAGGCTTTCCATGTCCCTGGCCTCACCATCCCTAGAACTTCGTCAGCTTGTAGGAATCTACTAGGACCCTTCAACCAGGTCATGCCTAAGGGACAAATAACTCGTCCCGGTCTCCAGCTACGTGGATCAATTAAATTTTTTTCTAAAGATTTTATTTATTTATTCATGAGACACGCAGAGAGAGGCAGAGACACAGACAGAGGAAGAAGTAGACTCCATGCAGGGAGCCTGACACGGGACTCCATCCCAGGTCTCCAGGATCATGCCCTGAGCCAAAGCAGACGCTCAACCACTGAGCCACCCAGGCATCTCGCTCAGTTAGATCTTGAGAATAAAAGAATGAATCAGACTTGAAAGCTGACCTTTTTTGACCGTGGACGAGTCACTTTGTCATTCTGTGTCAGAACATTTCTCTTCAAAAGAGCCCTTCATGGTCTCTGAGATGCTTCCCGTTTTCAAGAGTCATAGTTGCAGTCACCTTTCAAGCACGCTTGCTGACATCAGTAACACTTCAAATACTCCTCTAACCGGTGCAAATGCACTTACACTGAAGCAAAAGTAATTAGAGAGTTTTGCCATGTAACAAACGTTACTCACATATAAAAATTAGGGGACAGAATCAAAACCAAACTCTCAAAGCAAAATGACGAGGAGCTTTCAGTATAAAAACATCACTTATAGGAAAGTATTTCTGTTATGACAATTCCAGTAAAAATAGCCATGAGGCTGCCAGGATCTTGGTCATTGAGTTTTGGGGGGAAAGAGTAAGAAATCTGAGACATCCTAAAAAACAGGGCTAAGAGGAATTAACACAACTGTTAAGACTGATCCCCATGGAAGGAAGAAAAAGAGAAAGTTGAAAGAGGGTATCCAGGAAAATCAGTTTCCTTTAAAGAGCTTTCCAGAAGCCCCAGTCCATGCTCTCTGCTTTCAACTCATCGCCATCCTACTGCAAGGGATGCTGGGAAATGTCATTTGTTAGACACACTGTTGCCCTAAGATATTAGAATTCTGTTCATGTGAATAAAGGGGGAGAAGACAAGGAGCAGGCAACTAGCAGACTCTGGCACAATACTCTGGGAGACAGGGAGGGGGCCAAACCCATGGACTGTAGTGAGAGCATTAGGGTCTAACAAGCATCAGTGTCACTTAAAGTCAGATGGGTAAAAATAAATAAATAAATAAAATCAGATAGGTAGAGATGCTGGGGTTCTGGATCATACATTCCTCAAAGCATAATCCAACCTGGGCTGGAAAACAAAGAAGGTAGCTAGTAAGAACTCAGGGAACCATTAGGCTCCCAACAAATGGACTGGACTTAGGGGCTGCAGGAAGATATGCGAATCAGGAAACCAAAGCAGAAGCACAGTCACGCAGAGAAAGTAACATTTAAAGAATGATTCTCATCCGGAGCAACAAGGAGCAGGATTGGGAGAGTAGACAAGAGGTCAATTCTAGATTCCAGTTGATGAAGAGCGTGGGACGCCTCATTGATGCCTGCCTTGCTCTGGATGAGCTTGTTAGCTGCATGGAGCTGATGCTGCAGATTTCACCGTCGGGGATTGTGGCTAAGCAGGGCTGAGGCTGATTTAAAAAAAAAAAAAAATATATATATATATATATATATATATATATATATATATATATAAAAGTCTGCATAGAATATGCAGAATATATATATATTCTATGCAGACTTTTTCTAATCTAACATATACCATCGGGACAAATGTGTTCAGTGTCATTGAGATTCAGAGTGAGGCAGTATTCAACGCCCAAGTTGAACAAGATTTAATAGGACTCAAATTTCCTAAGCATAAGCCCTCACCTTGGCCCTGTATCTGCATCCTGGTAACTGCTACCTCACCTAGTCCTTCAGACCCTGGTAACCCCTACCTCAGTCCTTCAGACCCCGGTAACCCCTACCTCAGTCCTTCAGACCCCGGTAACCCCCACCTCACCTAGTCCTTCAGACCCTGGTAACCCCTACCTCAGTCCTTCAGACCCCGGTAACCCCTACCTCAGTCCTTCAGACCCTGGTAACCCCTACCTCAGTCCTTCAGACCCTGGTAACCCCCACCTCAGTCCTTCAGACCCCGGTAACCCCTACCTCACCTAGTCCTTCAGACCCTGGTAACCCCTACCTCAGCCCTTCAGACCCTGGTAACCCCTACCTCACCTAGTCCTTCAGACCCCAGTAACCCCTACCTTAGTCCTTCAGACCCCGGTAACCCCTACCTCACCTAGTCCTTCAGACAGCCTGCGTGTCTCCGGGACATAATGTCTCCAAGAGCCAATCGACAACCGGTGCTGCCCTTCTGTCCCAGCCAAGTGTTGCCTCCACTTGCCTGGAGAAGCCAAAGGCTGGGCTTTCCCTCTGTTCTTCCCCACACGGTAGCGACAGGGCTTCCTTGCCGACAAGGGAGCCCCAGTGGGAAGGCCGCCGGAGCAGAGGGGAGCTCTCACAGTGAATCAGAAAGGACTTCCTTCTCAGCTCTTTCTAATTGTTCCCAGTGCACGGTCCACGAGATGGAAGCGATGAAGGCGGTGTGCCAGAGTTTCCGGGAGCATTTAGAGGAAATTGAACAGCATCTTACAGGACAGCAGGCGCTCCTTTGCAGGGACATGTCAGAGGAGGAAAGGTAATTATCGAAGAGAGTCATAAAAGCAAGCAGCAGCCCACACACCTGGAGCAAGGAAGGGGAATCAGGGCAGGACAGATGAGCACCAGGGAGCAGGACTAATGAGAAATGAGTCCTTCTCCTTTGCTTTCCTGTTCTTGTCCTTGCTTTCTCAGTGGGAGTCTGTGAGAGCTATTTGCTAGATAGCAACACTTATTCTGGAAGGCCAAGGCTATTTGAGGTCAGAAGATGGGCAGTCAGCTGGGAAGAAGGGGCTAGCCAGCGGGATGTCTTCCACTGATGTGAGTGGGGCCTATGCAAATGTAAGCGTTGGGGGTTATGAGGGTTTTGAAAATCTGCATTATGTTCACGTAGATTAAAAAGCATATGTCCCAAAAGTCCATTCCTCGCTGCCTGGGCCCCGAGGGATGGAAATACGGTTAACTGTAAAGGGGCGCAGGAGTTTTTACTGGGCGGATGGAAGTGGTCCCCAACTGCCTGGTGGTGACTGATACAACTTGGCACATTTACAAAAAATCATCACATTGTGCTGTTAAAATAGGTAAACTCGGTGGGATGCAAATTATTCTGCAATCGAGTTGTTTAGAAAAGGAAAGAAAGAGAATCTGCCCTGGTGGCTATGTCTGCGACTGATGCAAATGAAGAAGGTGACATTACCTTTTAAGAAATGTCAGAGGAGTGACCTACATCTTGAGAGGGATGATGGAGGGCGGGCGCTTGGAGGCCACATGAAATCCGATCGCTTCCTGTTCTTTACCTGCAGGGAAGAGGCGGCACACCTGCAGACCCTCCGCCGGGCCCTGCGGCAGCAGGTGGAGGAGCTTGAGTTTCAGTTGGGAGACCGGGCTCAGCAAATCAAAGACGAGATACTATCGGTATAAGACGGTGGGGGGGTGGGGGGTAGTTGACTGCATCCTGCCACCGCAGGAGGAGAGGCGTTAAATCAGAATTCGGTGCCATCAGTTTCAGATTCTGGGATTACACCTCTATTTTAAGTATAAAGAAAGCGAAGCCTTTGCTCAAGGCCACGTGGCTAGCGGATGACAATTCAGGATTCGAACTCGGGTCACCTAATTCCTGTGCCAATCTGACCTCCTCCCCTGTACATGAGAGACAGGTTATTATTAGCCATTTTCTCAATGAGAAGAAGAAACACAATTTGGGGGCAGGTATGGCTTAGTCACTGCCAAAATCAGCTGCTGGCTCACAGAACCCACTGGAGAGAATCCCCCAACCATGAATACCTTTCCCACTAGTCTGGCTTAGCTATTTGATATGAATACGGTTTGTTGCCCACTGTTTCTGTTCTTATTTTCCTTTTAGCAGCTTGAGCTTCTCACCGAGGAGCAACCTGAACACTATACAAACCTGCATGACTGTAACTGGACAGAAGAAAAGAATGGCCACACTTCGTGTGCTAAAATCCACCGGGCCCTGGGCCTCCGGGTTGCCTTGCCTCCCCGTGATGGCCGGCAGGCTGCCAGCTCCAGTGTGACCCATCTGGCTGCCTTTTCTCCACCCACCTTGGAGAGCAGCCCCAAGATGTCTCCTTCAGCTCGAGCAGAGTCAGGTCCAGCCCCTCTGTCAAACTGTCCTACTGGAGAAAAGGGTACAAACATCTTCCTCTAGATCAGAGTGGGTTTGATGGCCTTCCAACACAATGAGCACATTCTAGCCAGACAGGGAAATCTAAGTTGCCCCCGAGAAGTGTCTATCAACCCTTCTTCAGCTTTTTAAAAATATATATTCTATGCTGCGTTTCAACCCAAGAGAAACTCAATATTTCAATATTTATTCAATACAGACTAAGTGAGCACCTACTATGTGGCTGGCACCAGGGAATACACAGTGGCCAAGATATATGGTATCTCTAGGTATAAGTGAAATTTGCCCTGTGGAAATTTAGAGTCTGCTGGGGGAGATGAATGTGGACACGCAAAGACATGTGGATTTGAAACTGTGAAAATGCTCTGAAGGAAATAACAGGGTTTTATGAAAGAGAACATAGCAGGGAATCTGATCGAGATCAAGATGTCAGGAGGGCCTGGTTTGAGGAAGTGACAACAGAAGAGAGAAAGAAAATCCAGGCCTCAGAAGGACCAGACTTTCTAATGGCCTGAGGCAGTCAGCCCCTGGAAGCATCGATGAAGCTCCTACCTTGTGCCAGGAAATCCTCTCATGCTGGAGACAGCTGTGAATAAGACAGACGTCCTGTTCATAAAGAGTTGGATGGAGAGGGAAGAAAATGGGAACAGCAGACAAGATAATTTCAATATTGGCAAATGCCATGGAGAAGACAGTGTGGGAATATTGTAGAGACTGGCGTGGAGAAAAAGCATCCGGCATTCCTTAGGGTGACGGCCAAGGCCTTGCTGAAAGGAGGCTCTCTGGCTACGACCTGAATGGTGAGGAAGAGGAAGCCATGTGAAATCTGAAGAAGGAACCTTTAAAGCAGAAGAAATGGGAAGTTTAAAAGCCCTAAGACAGAACCTAGCCAGAGGCGCTGAGCACATGAGTGTTGGGAACGTGGAAGAAAGAGGAAGTCCAGGGGTCAACTCTGTGCTGGAGTCTGAGAGCCACGATCCTTCTTCCACATGGAAGCATTACGGGTTCTAAGCAGGACTGTCACATAGTCTGGTTTACATTCAACATCACACGGACGGCCTGTGGGGAACACACCGCTGGGGACTTGCAGCTAGGCAGCCCTCCCAGTGACGAGGCTGTTGGTGTAGTCCCTGCTGTGAGAAGCAGAGTGTCAAGTTGCTTCCATGCAGCTAGGGAGGCTTGGGAGCCCCCACCCCACTGAACCGTGGGATGCACTGACAGTCTTGAAGTACTGGAGGAATTCTAAGGAAAGGAGAATGCATGAAGAATGGAAGAGTCAAGAAATGTCATGGAAAAAAATAATCCTTTGAGGGAAGTAATGATGTGTAAGAGATGTGCAGGTGGAGGTCACTTCCAAGCAAAGAAACTAAGAAGCTTTTTCTTTTAAAACTACCCACTACTAGAATGGACCTCCTAGCCCATCTCGTGCTTCATCCCCCTTGCTTCTTGGAAACCCTTTGGCTTCGGTGGAACCCTCCGGACCATCCCACAGTTGACTGCACTTTCTCAGAGTATGAACATCCTCCTGCCATCCTTAATTCTCTTCTTTTTCGCTCTCCACACCTACTTCCCCAATATACGCAGTTCACAGGTACCTATACCTCCAGTTCTTGCCCTCTCCAGAATTCCTGTCCAGAATTTTCTACTCTCAATAACACATTTTCACCCTGAAGACTTGCCTGTATGTCTCGCTCAGCATCTAACACTGATCCTGTCATTTCCCTGAGTCAGTTCATCTTCCTGATACTTCCTGGTCCATGGCATTGCCGTACTTCACGTGCAGACTCAGAGCCACAAGTTCACATTGTCTCTTCGTCCTCCGTTACCTTCTTCCCTCAGAATCAACAATCACATCACTGCTGAGTGTACTGCCACAATGTCATTCCCAGAAGCCCCTTCGAAACCTATTACTTGGTGAAGACCCAACTGAGGGGCCTCCTAACTGCCTCTAGCTTCCTTCTCTCTGAGCTATGCTGGCCTCTGCCAAAGTGGTCTCCCTGAGGCATCACTTGGGTCATATTACCCTGGCCTAGGGTGAGTAGCCAGGGAACACTTTTAGGCTATTCTAGAGAATTAGAGACAAGTCACAGGATCACTTTCCAGAGCAGTCTTGCACCAAACAACCTCTGTGCCCTGCAATTGTTATGTCCCTCTCTTACTCTCCTGCTGCCTCGTTTCTCTTGAACACATCCCTATTTTGGCTCCTGCATCATGGTTCAGCTTCCAGCCCCAACTTGACTCCTGGTATATTGCATTTGTACTCCCCCCCAAGACTGCTTCCCTTTCTAAACTTTTTAAACTTTTTACTCTTTCCCTCGGTCAGACTCTAGGCTCCCTGGTTTATCTCCATTTCTCCAATATAGACTTCAAAAAGGTTGCTGTGTTTCTGCCTTGACAATCAGGCAGATGCCTTCAGAGATGATGGAGGTAGAAAAGGAGACCTATTGCCCTCAGATGAAGGGCGGCATGTGGAACCCCCAAGGATCACTAAACATCTCATGGCATTTCCTTATTTATTCTCTGAACTCTCCAACAAAGAGCACAAAAGGGGAACCAAGATATAGAGAGCTGCTTGTCCCACCCAGAACCTTTCCTATCTTTAGTTCCTCAATGACCTGATTACCAACACTAGTTCCAAATACCATCTCCTATAGCTCATGCCCTTCCTCCCATAGACATGAGACCTCTAGAAGCCCAGCCCATCTGATGACCCATGGGTTATGTACTAGTGTCCCCCATGGTTCTCTATCCTGAATACCCTCTAGGCTCACAGGGGAGCTTTAAAAAATACTGACATTAAAGCGTCACCCAAGATCCACTAAACAAGAATCCCAGGGATGGGATCCAGGTATCCATCCGTAGGCTTTAAAAGCTTCCCAGATGATTCTGACATGCAGTTAAAATTGAGGATTGTCGGGATCCCTGGGTGGCTCAGCAGTTTAGCACCTGCCTTTGGCCCAGGGTGTGATCCTGGGGTCCCAGGATCGAGTCCCATATCAGACTCCTTGCATCGAGCCTGCTTCTCCCTCTGCCTGTGTCTCTGCTTCTCTCCCTCTCTCTGTTCGCTCATGAATAAATAAATTAAAATCTTTTTTTAAAAAATTGAGGATTGTTGTTCTAGATGAAAAGGCTACCCTACAATTCCATTTTACAATTCCATTTTTCCTATTGTTTTTCTAGGGACTCTCTATTCTTTTCTCATTTTTCTTTCTATACTACCCCTCTCAGCTAAAAAGTTTTTCACAATTTATTGGCGATCCCTGAATAACAAAGGAGAAAGGAAAAATGATGTGTGGACTTTATTTCTATTTTTACAACATTGACTTCTACCTTGATCATCAATTCCTACATTTCATCTTTATTTATAGAGAAGTAGTAAACAGATGACTGTATTTTGTCTTCCTTCCTTTCCCAAAAGTCCTCTTCCAAATTTGACAAACGAGATTAAATATACATCTTTGATTAGGTAGATCAGGGTAAGGATTATTTGTTTCTTTAACACCTTCCTTCTCTTGCAGGAAATGTCTGTATAAAATAGCCAATTACAAAAATTATGGAAATGTAGGTAGTCTTCTAAAGGTATATGGTTGTTCCACCACTAGGACACAGCACAAACATTCTAGAAAGGTGAGCAATTAGACAAATTGCCTACAGTGTAAACATTAAATGTAAACGTAAAACTGAGTGTTTTGAATATTATTTATGGCACACGAGGTATGAAGCAAGTCTCTCAAGGATAGAATCTACAACAAGCACTCAGGTGACTCAACTGCTCTGATTTATGATGTCCCCTAACTTTCATCCTTCCACCTTTTCCATAAATAAGCTTCAAAAATGCGTGTGTATATCATAGTATGTATAACAGCTACCATGTTTCACTCGAATATCAATGTACTCAACTTAAGGCATCATAAAACATTATGGTTATGGAAAGAATGTCAAAGTGTTTTCTGGAATTACCCACAAAGTAAATGCCTTCCCTCTCGAAACTTATGGCATCCCTACTGGCCTATTCTTTTATATCAGTGTGTGATACACAATGTTCTGTATCAAGCACTTACATTATAATCCCTTATTTTCAAAAAAGGGTTCACAGCAAAACTGCTCACTGGGCTTAGGGAAAATTTTTTTTTAAAGATTTATTTATTTATTTGAGAGAAAGAGAGAGAGAGCGCGTGAGAAGGGGGAGGAACAGAGGGAGAAGAAGGGAAAAGCATGAAGCCCATTCAGAGTTTGACCCCACAATCCTCAGATGAAGATGCAACCTGAGCCTAAACCAAGAGCCCAGTGCTCAACCTCTCAACTGACCCAGACACCCAGGTGCCCCTTAATTTAGAAAAGTTTTTTCTAGGAAACCTAACTTAAAGCTAAATAAGATTTCCTTTTGGAGTCCAGATGTATTTTGACAAAGTTCAGATGTGTTTTTGACCCGAGTTGCTTCCACACAAACATGAAAATGAAGATTTGGAGGTGGGTTTTTTTTTTTTTTTTAAGATTCTATTTATTTATTCATGGAGACATACAGAAAGAGGCAGAAACACAGGCAGAGGGAGAAGCAGTCTCCCTGTAGGGAGCCCAATGTGGGACTCGATCCCGGGCATGCTCTGAGCCAAAGGCTGATGCTTAACTGCTGAGCCACTCAGGTGCCCCTGAAGATTTGGAGGTTGTCAGTTTATATGATCAAACTGGATAAAATGGGCAGACCATGCAGGTCACCATTTGTTTATACAAAAATAAGAATCTTTGCACATGACAGGCTTTACCTCATTTGAGTCTCTCGGTGCTAAGGGAAGTATTCCCCATTTAAACACTGAGGAAGCTCAGATATGGAGAGATTGACCTACACAAGCACACAGTGAGCCTTATGTTTTATCATTAAGAAGTAACTGCATGCTACGGCTAAGAGCTCAAGCTCTGGAGTTAAATCCAGGCTTTGAAATTTAAATCCAACTCCAGTACTTATTCTGTGTGTTGGGCAAACTAATTAACCCCCTAAGATTCAGTGTTATCCTCTATACATTATCAGAGTTAATGCATATACAGCCCTTTAGAACAGGCCTGGAACTTGGCTCAGGATGATTCCATACTGAGTCTGGCTCAGTATGATTGGGATTCTGATGACAATAGCAACAAGAATAGAGACAGCTCTGTAATAGCTACTTCCATGCAAAGTATTGGGCTAGACATCATATGTGCATTATCACTTATCTTTGTAACAATCCTGAAAGGCAAGAATGAAAACACACACACATACACTCAAAAAGTTAGTAAATTATCTAAGTTCTGACAACTAATAAGAGATTGAGTTGACTCTGATTCCCTGCTTTGCCAGTGGTTCTCATTTATGGCTCTGTCAAGCTTTGGGCTTACGTGGAGAAACTGATGGTCCGAATCAACCGGAGTAGCCCTGTTTCTGAAGACATTGTACAGTAGGCTTTAGCAGAGATTTTTCTTTGAAAAAAAAAAACCCATTACTATAGAGAAGTTTGAAAAGCACTGTACTATGCTAATCACACATGACTCTTACAGTCAGATACAGGTTCTGAGTTGCTTTCATACAAGAAAATGACTTCCACAACATAGGAATCCTCCAGAACATACCATCCTAAAAACTCAGCTTAGTGCCACTTGTCCCACTGACAGGAATAATGGCAAGAGTTCCTTTGCAGCCTCTGAGTAATTGTTTGGGGAATCTTTTTGTTCTATCATCAAGTTCCAAGATCCTGAATTCTCTTTCTTTGACAGTTAACTCTATTAAAGTTGACTATATTCAGGAGAACCCAGATCACATATTTGAAAAACAGGAGATCATCGCAATATTTGTCGAAAGTTAAAAAGAGCAAACTCTTTAATTCTGAAACCCAACTCAGGGTTGGAGTCATTTTGTTTCAATGAAAAAGATGGAAAAGGTAAAACCATACTACCTGTTTATTTTCAAATTTAGAAATTGGCAAAGGAACTATTTATCCTCTTGTATATCAAAAGACTTGGGTCACTTCCCTGTATTAATTACATTCTATCCAGATTCCATTTCAATATTCAAAGCCAAAGCTTTGAATTGAGAAGACTGACTTGAGATACAATATTGGGAACTCAAGTCACATACTTTCCTTGGTTTTGTTATGCATGAGTGAAGACCCAGTTTGCATGATGAAGACAAAAACCTTGAAGACTGCTTTGAATTACAGCGTATGCATAGGCTGTGTAGATTTGTCTAAGAAAATGTTTTTTTTTTTTTTGTTCACAAATAAACATTTCCCAGAAAAGTGTCCCATTAGATTTTGTTTAACAGATATTCCCTTATATGTGGATTTTTGTCTGCAGGACCAGAGTTATTCTGTCTTCAAAAACAAATAATTCTGTTGAGAAAAAAAAGATCAGAAGACTTTCTAATGACATGAAAATCCGGTCTATTAAACTGTTTTTTCTTTGTTGGGAAAGTAATCCGTTTCTGCAGTATAACACTAGTCAAATAAAATGGGACGTTTGTGCAGAGTTTAAAGATTAAAAGTAGTTTCCCTTTGAGAAGAAAAGCTTCAGAGCGTCTTATTGTGGATTGGTGGGTTGCATATCTAATTTCAAATTGTAATTAAAACAACAAAGAACAGCCAAAATTTGCAGGGATTATGGGTTATTAAAAATGATGTCAAATTGCCTTTTTTTGAGAATTGAGAGAATAAGAGCAGAAGCCAATATATGGAGGTCACCTTTCTCTACCCAAATTCATGGCACCTTTCTCTACCCAAACTCAGTCTCTAATAGTCTAATTTTAAAATAGTAGTAGATTAGAGTTTAGTATAGGATTATGTCCTCTCTGAATCTGCCCCCAATTAAGTAAAGGAAGAGCCCTCCACATCAAAAATGATTTCTTATTAGAATCACATTGAAGACATTTCCCTTTGGGTATTTCAAGAATTCAGTGCTTCACCAGGAAAATGGAAGGGAACAAAAACAATTCTTAAATTGTACCTACAGTTTTTTTTATTCCTGTTATCCTTCAATAATTGCTTATTTGTTGATCTATCAGAGTCACAGGATTTTTCCTTTTTTAAATCTTAACGTCTTGGGGGGCTATTTTACTAGTGTGTAGTTTGGAAGGTTTAAGAAACACGATAGGTTCCTACCATTGGGACATACCTTTGAATATTCAACATAATCTCCTATTAAAACTATACCTGTTTCTCTCTTTTTACCTGAATAGAGAGACAACAGTGTTGTCCTTTGTGTGTCCAGAGTACCCTATATGGACTCCAACCCTAAATCCAAACTCTACATGGCACTTAATTGCTCACATTTCTACCTTCCCCCCAGATTTTAGAGTAAGTTTCTTGAAAAGAGAGGTTGAATCTTAATCTTTTTGGAATTGCTTGTACAGAGAACTATAACCAGAACACAGAACATGATAGGGGCATTTGCTAATATATATATATATATATATATATAAATTTTTTTTAAATACTGGACCTGATATCAGAACAAAATTCCTGAGTGATATTTTTAGTGAGCATGGAAATATGCATTGACAGTATTTTTCTTACAACACTTTAAAACATTATCCCTTTTTTGTTGTTTGCTTTGCCTCCATGGTTTCTGGTGAGAAAACTTCCCTCATCTCTTTATGTGTTGTTTTCATCCGGCCTTTTCAAGATTTTTTGCATTGTTTTACTTTCTATTCTTTGATTATGATGAGTCAGAGCATGGCTTTCTTCAAGTTTATCTTATTGAAGTTTGCTTAACTTCTTGTATCTGAAAATATATGTTCCTTTATCAAATTTGGAAGATTTTCAGCCATTATCTTTTCAAATATATTTCTGCACCATTTCTTTCTCCTCACCTTCCAGGGTTACAATAATAACAAAATAAGAAGCTCTGACACTGTCCTACAGTTCTTTGAAGCTCTGTGAATATTTTATCAAACATTTTTTCTTCTATGTTTTCCAGATTGGACAATGTTTATTGACCTACCACCAAGTTTATTGACTCTTTTTTTTTCCTCATCTCCTTTCTGCTTTTGTGGTCCTACAGCTGACTTTCTATTTCTGCTATAATATCTATCAGTTCAAAATTTCCATTTGGTTCTTGAGATGCTTTCTGTTTTTTGACTGAGAATTTCTATCTTTCCATTTTTGAGAGTGTTCACTCTTACTTCATGTACATCATTATAGAAGATTCCTTGTCTGATAATTCCCACATCTGGGTCACCTTGGAATTTGTATTTGTTGATTACTTCTTCCCTTAAAAGTTATCGATTTCTTGATTCTTTGTCGAGTAATTTCTTAAAGATTTTATTTATTTATTCATGAGAGACACGGAGAGAGAGAGGGAGAGACACAGGCGATAGAGAAGCAGGTTCATGCGGGGAACTTGATGTGGGACTCGATCCCGGAACTCCAGGATCACACCCTGAGCTGAAGGCAGACGCTCAACCACTGAGCCACCCAGGAATCCCTATCAAGTAATTTTGGACTGTATCCTGGACATATTATGCTATGAAACTCTGGGTTCTGGGTTTAACTTTGGGTTAAAAATTTTCTGGGGAGTGTCTTGATTTGTTTTGTTTTATTTATTTGTTTGCTTCAGTAGGCAATCAACCTAGCTAGGTTTGGACCACAGTCCTGACCCATTTGCATTCTGTGATTCCAGTATCAATTTAGTATTCACAATCTTTCTGTGGTATCTGCCCTACCCTGTGCATGCACCATTTCAGTCTAAAACTTAGGTGGCAGTCTACACCATAGTTCAGTTTTCAGAGTGTTTTCAGTCTACACCATAGTTCAGTTTTCAGAGTGTTTGCTATGTTGCTTATGATTAATTTTATCCATGCCCAACTCACGAAGAGCCCAAGACTTTATACACAGACTTAAAGGGTCCCTTTCTCCAGTTACCTCCATTCTGTGGATCCACCCCATTCTCTGACTCCTAGGAGTTCCTTTTCATGGCTCTGCCTGGAAAATCATAGTTTTAACATCAATCACTATAAGGAACTTCCTGAAACTAGGTCTACCTCAGAGCAAAGTAACAAGAGCAAAGAGCTTTCAAACCATATGCTTCCATAGCTGCTGTCCCTATGTCACCTCCACTGCTGCTGCTAGTGCCACTGCTGTGGAAATGCTACTTCATTACTTGGACATGTCCAAAGTAGGGCTTGAAGAGGTAACAATCTTTCCTTCCCAGTCTCTAGCCCAAGAGAAGATTTTTCTTGCAGCATTTTCTATTAGCACCTATTGCATAGTTTCATGATTCAGACTTCCCTGGAATCTATGTCAGGAATTATAGGAGGAGAGAAGAAGCAGAGACTCTTCTTCATAGGGTGTTGTTCTTTGAGTTTTTGATTCTCCTCTCCTGCTGACTTGTCATTAAATACTTTTCAGAGTCATCAGATAATTATTTCATGCATTCTGTTCAGGACTTGTGGTTGTAATCAGTGAAAAAGTTAGGGCAGCATGCATTTATTTCTTCTTAACGGAACTGAAATTTGCCAATCTAATTGTTCTTCATATTCTCTTATAGTAAATAATGCTAACAATTGCTTATTATATGCTAAATATTGTGTTAAAACTTTTATATGAATGATTCACATGTAGAAAAAAAAACAAACATTTGTCTAAATATCTTCAGTTTGTAGATGAGGAAACAGAGACTACAGGAATTAAGTGAATTGGTCAATGTCACACAACTGAAAAACCAAGTACAAGCCTAGGCTGGTCTGACCCCAGAGCCAAACCCTGGGTCACTCTGCAACATAGCTATGGCCAGCTCCATCATGCAGCCTGGTTGGGGCCAGAGCTGCAGACACTCTGATTACATGTGAGGATCAGGAACGATGTAGCCTGAGACCCATGTTTCCATAGCTTTCAGCATTGATTAGGTCAAGTTGAAAGATGTACTTATGCACAAGGCAGGTTGAGATTTAATATTGCATTGTGTTGGTTATTGGGCAGGTGTTTGTTTAAAGGAAGTGGAAACAGGTGTGTGGGCTCTGATTCAATTACATGATGGAAAGGAACACACTGATCCATGGCCATTTTCAAGGAGAGATGCTGATTGTGCTAATTAATCATTTGTCTGTCAGAACAAAATGGAACATAATAGAAAATGATGTTCCAGTTACCATAGGTATGGAACACAGACTCATGTGTCTGGCACTCCAGCAACCAGATGCAACTGTTTATGATGACAGCAATTAAGATGCAGTACCTGAGTCCTCCTCGATTACCATGTCTGAGATGGTTTGAAGGAAAGGTGTTTTATAGACTCTTGCCAACAGCATGGGACATCATCCAACAGGAATTGCATCCCAAAGGAACTTTTCCCTTCAAAGAGATGAATTGAGTCCTTTTAGATCATGATGGTATCCCAGAGATAAGGCTGAACCGAATATTTTTCCATCCTGTGTCTTGGAATACTCAATCTACCTCACCTAACCAAGATATTTATGCTCATAATAGAGTGTCATAATAATATTTTATTCTTTCTTTAAGTTGTTCCCCTGCCACTCAACAGCCAGAGTAGTCCCTTAAAAGCAAATCAAGTGCTTTGCTCCCCTGCACAAGAATCTCCAATGGTGTTTTCAGTACATTTATAATTAAATCCTAACTCCTTACCAAGATCTATAATGTTCTACATGACCCAGTCCTGCATACCTCTAGGCCTTCATTTCATGCCACTCTCTCCCTTTCTCACTATGATCCAATTTCATGGATCATCTTGCCAGTCCTGAACAAATTAAGTCCATTCTCACTTCAGGGGGATTTCCTTTGCTGTTTCTTCTTTGCATTTGCTATTCCACTTTCCCTAGACACACATATACATGGTACTTTCTTATTCGATCTTCAGATGCCTTCAGAAGTCTTCCTTTTACAGCCCTATCCAAAATAAGGCTTCTTGCTGCACATATCTCTGAATATTCTCTATACATTTAACCTATTTTGTTTTTGTCCTAACATTTATTATCTGGAGGCATCTGGATGGCTCAGTCAGTTAGGCGCCAAGTCATGATCTCAATATCCTGGGATCGAGCTCCGCATTGGATACTCTGCTCAGTGGGGAGCCTGCTTCTCCCTCTCCCAGGTCCCCAGCTCCTTTCTCTCTCTCTCACTATCTCTGTCAAATAAATAAATAAAATCTTATTTTAAAAACCATTTATTATCTAGACTTTTGTTACTTCATTTATTTGTTCAGTGATTAGACTGTAAGCTTCACAGAGAAGAGACTTGTCTGTCACCTTTCTATATTTTACCCATAGGCCTAAACCACTGCCTGATACATAATAAGTTCATAAAAGAATTTGATGAGTAGATGGACAGGAAAATTAATAACTAATCATTTATCTACACTCATTTATATTGAATATACACAAATAAGGCACAATCTAATCCATCAAGGAATTTTTAGTGGAGGGGGGAAGCACACACAACTAATAACCTTTCCATGTTACTTCTTTGCTTTTATCTTTCAAAACCTCCCCATCAACAGCGAGGTTTCTGAGCCCAGGATCATCATTTTCACCAGACAGTGGAGAACTTGAGAAAAAAATGTTAGGACACATGGCAAGGCTTTACTAAAGTGAATGCAACCCAAGTGACAGTGTTATAACTCTTCCTTCAGGGTTACATCTCCTTTTAAATTAGAGGAGTTTCCTCTTGGTTGCAGGTAACAAACCTACCTCCGTATTATACAAGTCTACCTCAAAGATTTTTCCCCCACTCTAGGCTCTTGCTTGCTTCTCTAGCACATGGAAGTTGCTATCTAAACCCCCCTTACTATAAAGCCACTTCCTCCCAATGGCCTGCTTCGCAGCGGAATGTAGTATGGACAAGTTTCCTTTATCTTTAGGACCTCACGCCTATATGGATTTTTCAGATTATAGTAAAACATCTGTAATGATTCTCAAATATGATTGCCCATTCAAATAACCTGAAATTTTCAAAAAGCTACTATTGCCTAGAAAAAAAAAAAAAACACCCAGGCATTTTTATATCATTGGTTTAGGCTGGGACCCCAGGATTGATATTTTATAAAAATGCTCTGAGTAATTTTAAAGTGTACGTGGAGTTGAGAACTATTGATTAAATAATCTTTAGGGAATTAAATTTATAGGGACATCATTTTAAACATGACAAATTTGACTTTTCTCCTAATCTGAAGGAGAAGCATCTTACAAGTTAAGTACTTCTTAGGAGGTCTCTTCACTAGATACCTACCAGATGGTATCCTTGCTCACCTGCCCTCAGGACTTGACTTTCTCTCACACCTTCTCAAACTTTCTCCACGAGAACTCCCACTAATTTTTTCAAGAAATTACATCCCTTACCTACAGATGTTGATGTCACGCGAGGATCCACCTTCTGCTCTAGTCTGCTTTATGCAGACTGGCCCTGTTTCCTGGAGTTCCCCAAAACATTCAGACCTCTGCTGTAGTCTTGTGAATAAGAATAGAAAGTGAGCATGTGAACTTATTCCCTGGATTGTAAATCATTTCCCCATGAAATGTCTGAATTCAAAACTAACTAGCTACATTAGGGATTAATTTTTGAGAGATTTCCCTTCTTCTTAAAATGAAAAAACAAAAACAAAAAACAACCTGAATCTTAACACTCTTGCTTACAGTGAGGAAAGCCAGATAAAAATTATACTTTTTATAAGCCAAAGAGGGAACTGAGATCACAGTGCAAACAAGTAACTCAGAATTCAAGGAGAGACAACCTCCCACCTTGCCTCTCTTGTGATAGAGCTTAGCAGGAAAACAATTTTTTATATGAAGGCTACTAATTTTTGTGCATTGATTTTATAACCTGATATAAAAAATGTTTAAAGATTTTCCAAGAGAAAAACTACCAATCAATCCAATCAATATCCCTTATAAATGTAGATGCAAATATACATTTTTTTTTTTGCACAATCAATTGAAAGGACTTAGAAGCACTCCAATAGCAACAATCACTTCAAGCATGTAGACCTTAAATCCTAACATTATTCTCCAATGAAAGAAAATAGGACTGTTTAGGGAAATGGCTGATTCTAGGACTGGGGCAGGAAATAGACAAGGTTAGCCGGGAGCATCTTGTGTTGCCAGAAAGTAAGAAAGTGTTCAAAAACAATCTGATTGCATGGAGGATGTGTCACAGGGACACAGGACCAACTGAAAAAGCTTTCAGTGGAAAACGATACAATAATTTGAGCAAAAAAAGTAAATAAAGTCATCTTGATTATAAGTCAAAGTCTAAAATAAATATCCACAAGTCCACATCAATATAAGTAAATGATCTGAATGGATAAGTAAATGGGAAGAAGAGATAATTCTCCCATGGAGAAGAATTTCAAATAATTTATGTAGACACTCCATCCTCAAGGAGGTAGACTGTAACTCCCTCAGGTGCAACTACGGACCGTACACAATAAAACCCTTCAAGACAGCACAGTACAGAAAAGAGGAAAAAGAAATAACTTTACTTAGAAAAACCTGACACATACTGCCTCAGCCCAGTGATCAAGGGCAACCTTAATAGTGATAATGTATGTTGATATTACATATTCTTAAATGATATCATGAAAGTGACATCTTACTTCTGTGTCACAGACAGAAGGAACCTATGGAAAGATGGGGAACCAACGATAATGTGCTATACTGAATGGGATGCTGGAACAAAGAACATCAGGTAAACACTAAGCAATAAAATGTAGACTTCTGAATAAAGTATAGACTTCAGTTCATAATAATGTATCAACATTGGTTCATTAGTTGCAAGAAATGTACCATGTTAATGTAAACTATTAATAATAGATGCAACTGGGTTCAGACACATAGGAAGAAACTTTCTTGTACCATCTTCACAATTTTTTGGGAAATTGAAAATATTTCTAGAAAATGAAGTTGATTGTTAAAGAGAGAGAATAAGACCAGTGTCCAAACTAAAAAGAAATTGAAAAAAATAAAAATGAATTTTAAAAAAGGAAAGAAAATGAAGACAAGCTGTAGGTGAGGAGAAACTACTTAGAAAATATGTATCTAATAAAGAACCAGCATTCAGAATATGTAAAGTACTGCTGTGATTCAATAATGAGAAAACAAACGGCCCAGCTGGGAAAAAAACCTCATAAATTTCAAATAAATACCTCATGTAAGATAACAGATGGATGACAAATAAGCACATGAAAAGAGACTCAAATTATTAGTCATTGGGCAGCCCAGGTGGCTCAGCGGTTTAGCGCCGCCTTCAGTCCAGGGTGTGATCCTGGAGACCAGGGATTGAGTCCTGCGTCAGGCTCCCTGCATGGAGCCTGCTTCTCCCTCTGCCTGTGTCTCTGCCTCTCTCTCTCTCTCTCTGTCTCTCTCTCATGAATAAATAAATAAAATCTTTAAAAAATATATTAGTCATTTAAAAAGGCAAATTAGGGGTACCTGGGTGGCTCAGTCAGTTAAGCAACTGCCTGCGGCTCAGGTCATGATCCCAGGGTCCTGGGATCAAGCCCCATGTTGGGCTCCCTGCTCAGCGGGCAGCTTACTTCTCCTTCTCAGTCTCCCTCTCTCAGATAAATAGATAAGACCTTTTTAAAATTTTTAAAATAATTTAAAAAAATAAATTTTAAAAAATAAAAAGGCAAATTAAAACCACAATTAAAAACCCACAACAACGTACCAGAACACGCCTACTAGAATATTAATAACCATAACAATGATACTGCTAATACATTGACAAGACCAAGTACCAGCAAGGACTTGGAGCAACTGGAAGTCTCCTACATTCCTGGCGGGAATGCAAACTGCTACTGCTTTGAAAACAGTGTAAGGGTTTCTTAAAATATTAAACATACACTTGTGAAACAACCGTCCTGAAATTCCACAGATTATATCACAGGCAGCTCTCTGTCCCGTGTCAATGTATATTTTGAGGAAATTCTCCCAAACTTGCTTTGATAATTATATGATGCTTTACCAACTTAGATAGCTAGTTTCTTCAATAAATAGCTATTTAGTACATATTATATGCCAGGCATCAATGTAGAGCCTCAAACATACATACAAATTAAGATAGACAACATCTTCTTTTATGTGACTTACATTCTAGAGGGGTAAGGTCAAGGTACAAATAGGCAATAGACAAGTAAACAAAAGCAATAAAATTTCAAATAATAAGTGGTTTTATGTAATCGGCACATAAAACAACATGATGGTGACTGCAGAGGTTATTCTGTACTGTTGTTCACCAAGACGGACCAGCTCTGTCATTGGGCTGCAGACCGGAATAATGGAATAAAACCAATCAGATAACAAATGGTGGCAAGGATGTAAAGAAATTGGAGCCCTCTAACATTGCTGGTGGAAATGGAAAATAGTGCAGCCACTGTAGAAAACAATTGTTCAAAACGCCAAACACAGGATAGCCATTTGACCCACCAGTTCCGTGTTTGTGTACCCAAGAAAATGAAAACATTCACCTGTGCATGAATGTTCAGAGAAGCACTGTTCATAAGAGCCAAAAAGTAAAAACAGCACAAACTTCTATCCACTGATGAATGGATAGACAAAATGTATATCCATACCGGGGACTACTACTCTTCATCAATAAAAAAGAACCAAAAATTAATTAATTAATTAATTAATTAATTAATTAAAAATAAAAAAGAACCAAACACTACTAATGCTTGCTGCAACGTGGTGAGCCTCAAACACATCCTCAGTGAGAGAAGCCAGCCAAAAAAGACCATATACTTTATGAACCCATTAGTGTAAAATGTCCAGGATAATCAAATCTGTAGAGGCGGAACTTAGATTATCAGTTGTTGAGGCCTGAAGAATGAGACATGGAACGGAAGGGACTGTTAATGTACAGGATTTCTTTTGGAGGCGATGAAAATATCCTGAAATGAGATTGTAGGTGATGGTCGCACAACTCTATAAATATACTAAAAACCATTAAATTGTCCACTTGTATGTAAAATATATCTTTTAAGGAAGTGTTAAAAAATAATAAGGCAATTATGCAAACACTCGAGGCCAAGTGTTTCCAGGGAGGAAACAGGAAGCAAGTCACTTGAGATGGGAATAAATTTGGCCTATTTGAAGAACAGAAAGTAAGGTTGGAGCTAGTTAGAGAAGGAGAAACAAGTAGAGACCAGGTCTGATAGGGTCTATTAAGTCTGGAGGTTGGGGGGGCTGGAGCTAGGATTTTATTTTGAATGTAAAGAGAAGTCATTGGAGGGTTTGAAGTAGGATAGTGACAGGATGTGAGGCATATTAAGATGAATCTGGCCACCTCGTGGGTGATTGACTCAGAGAGCATAAGGGGAAGCAGAGAGACCAGCCAAAACTTAACACTCAGAAAAATAGGAGATTTCTTTATTCTTTCCTTTCCTCCCCCGCTTATCTGTTCTTTTCTGCTCTTCTCTTCTTTTAATCATAAACAAAAGACAAGGTCACTTTATATTTAGCAGAACAGTTCTCATGAGTTATCCCAGAAAAAGACACTAGCCAAAATATTTGACCCTCTGTTAACCTTTAATATCTCTAACAAGTTGTACATCGCTGGTCACAGGAGAACAGTCTAGAAATAATGAAAAATTTAGACGACTTTTATATAATTAGTCCATATAAAAAAAACACCATTATCCCAATTTAGTATCAAAACCTGCTTTTCACTCCAAATAGCACTGCCAAGGTAAAACTTAGACCACTTCATGTGTCTGTGACAACTCTTTCCACACCAGTTTCCTAGCTCACAGCAGCCAAATGATTTTCCTACATCACAAACAAACCCCAGTCTTCGGGGTTATATTTGGAAAACGAACAATAAGGCATCTGTAGAAAAACAGCATTTGCATTAGATTCCTCTTCTTGCCTAAGGGGTTATTTGCATTGTGCAAGCTCAAGTGGGTGGCAAAGAATAGGCAGGCTTTGTTAGACCATTACTCATGTAATGAGATTCGATGCCTGCTATTCAACACAATTTTCAGTGGGCACTTTCCCTGGGGTTAAATTGCTGCCTACAGACATTTTGATTATCAAATATAATTTAAAAATAAAAGACCGCAAAGTGCCCCCCAGCTCCGCCTTTCCCACCCCCACCCCTACCCCCACCCCTGCATTTCCTGTTCTTCAATTTATCTCATAGAGGAGATTTGCTCAGCAGAATACTATGCTCAACCTTGGAGTGTCTGAGTCTCGCCTGGGACTCCTCCAGCCCTCCTCCCATCCCGCAACAAGTCCCAAGGTGTCTCTCCAGCTGACCCAGATATTTCTATGTCAAGAGCCAATCAACCTTGAAAGTATGAGTGATTTGACACCTAGTGTTTCAGCCAGCTCCAAACATTCATATTGCACATGCCCACTCCTCCATAAGGTTGAGCCACACCCAAGCACTGGTGACTGTACCCACTTCAGAGCCTATTTATCAATTCTAAACCTGCCCCTGCTTCAGTGCAATTTTCCTCCAGTTTCTCTCTTTTATGATCCTGCACTTCTCCCTGTGAACTTTGTTTTGCCCTAATCTCTCTGATAACTTTTGTCTTATTATTGTCTTCTAGAGAAATCAAGCAATGCTTTAAAGTAGACTGGCGGGATCCCTGGGTGGCGCAGCGGTTTGGCGCCTGCCTTTGGCCCAGGGCATGATCCTGGAGACCCGGGATCGGATCCCACATCAGGCTCCCGGTGCATGGAGCCTGCTTCTCCCTCTGCCTGTGTCTCTGCCTCTCTCTCTCTCTCTGTGACTATCATAAATAAAAAAAAAAAAAAAAAAAAAAAAAAATTAAAAAAAAAAATAAAGTAGACTGGCAAGAAACCTTAGAACTTCAGGGGAGCCTGGGTGGCTCAGTGAATCAAGCGTCTGCCTTCTGCTTGGGTCATCATCCCAGGGTCCTGGGATTGAGGCCCTTCTTCCCCTCCCTTTCCCTCTGCCTGCTACTCTGCCTGCTTGTGCTTTCTCTCTCTCTCTCTCTCTCTCTCTCTCAAATAAAATAAATAAAAAAAGAACTTCCAGGCCAGGCCCTGTCTATAAACTGCTATGAGACTCTTACCACATCTGTCACAAAGCTCCATTGTACCTCACTGGTCACTAATTTCCTTGTGCCATGATCATAATGGCTCTGAACCTGCTTTGCATTCCCCACCCCATCCGTCACCCATCACCAAACTGGGGCACACTGGAATGTCTGGCTGTCTTCAACATCATGCCTGGGCTGAAGGGAATCATGGGTCCCTGTTCAGACCCTCTGTCCACCTAAGTCTACCATGCTGGCATTTCTGTTGTATCCACTCCATATACCCATGGGACAGACACATAGGTGGTCAACCAGAAGCTCAAATGGGAAGCAAGCTGTAAGTCCCCTGTGCTCTGAGATTCCCAAACCTCTGTCAGGGAATCCCAGAGATCTAACAGGGACCTAACAAGGCAATATTAGCAAAATCAAACATATATACTTTTGACTCTTTTTTTTCTTCATTCTTCTTCTTTTTTTTTCTTTCCTGGTTTTTAATAGCCTTTCCACGTTCTTTGTACAGGTTTGGGAGTGTAGAAATAAGCAAAGAGCACTCACATGAGAGTGAGCAAAGACTATTCCTTTCAGAGCCTGCTATAACAAGAAGTCAGCCACCATCACTTGTGTTTGGCAGTGACTCAGGGGTAGGCAGGCAAGTGGGAAAGCTTTGTAGTGAAATAAAAGAAAGCCTTCAAGTGTGCTCTGGGTGGGAATTGTTGGCATGGTGAAGCTGGAAATGAACTAACTATAAGTGGGCCATCCCTATGATTGGTTTGGGGAACCTATTTGATCTTGTCTGGTTAGCCCTGAGTTGGAGCTGAGCAAAAATTAGGGAAAGTGACAGTAAATACCAAGTCATGGCCATTTGAGGTTGATTGCTGCAGAGACTGTAAGTCACAGTTCTTTTTTTATATGTGGTCTAGCCATTGTCCATATGTATTTTCAGTCCTTTAAGAGGGAACAGATATCTCTTGGGGCACCTAGGTGGCTCAGTAGTTGAATGTCTGCCTTTGGCTCAGGGCATGATATCAGGGTCCTGGGATTGAGTCCCACATCGGGCTACCCACAGGGAGCCTGCTTCTCTCTCTACCTAAGTCTCTGCCTCTCTCTGTGTTGCTCATGAATAAATAAATAAAATCGTTTTTTTTTTTAAAGATATCTCTTTCTCTTGATATGTAAGAACTCTTTATAGGTAAGGAGATTCATTCCAAATTGAATCTGAATTTTGAATTTGTTTAAGTGTGTTTATGTTATATCAGTTTTTAAATTTTGTATGAACTATTCATTTTCATAGCCTCTGCTTTAGTTAACTTGGAAAGATTTTTCATATTCAAAATTATATAGTATTTACCTGTATTTTCTTTAATACTTGTACTATTTTTTTATTTTTAATATATTGGAATTTGTGCTCGTGTAAGGTGGGTAGTAAAGACCAGTTTTCCTTTTATCCAAACTGATAGTTGCCTCAATATCACTTATTAATAAACCCATCCATTGCCCATCAATGGATTCTCAAAATAGTTTCACTTTGATGAGATAATAATATCTTTGTGAATTCATAATTCAAGTCTAAGCTTTAAGAGTCCAATGTGGAAGAAGGACAGGGAATACACATTAAGCGAGCAGTTAAAAGAAAATCCAGGATAAATTGCTAAGGTAGAAGTGTGTGTCCCATTGATGAGTTTATTATGTGTTTATAGTTTTTGTCCTTTAAACATATTTGAAATCCATAAATCTTAACTACATCATTCAATGACTTTGACAAAGTGCATCTCAAACTACTATCAAGATAATGAATACCAAGATCATCTCAAAAGCTTCCTCATATTCTTTCCCATTGAGCCGTGCCCCATCCCTACAGAGACAACCATTGTTCTGACTTTTTCCCCATCATACATCAGTTTTGCCTGCAACATACTCTGAAATGCATCAAAAGCAATACATGTCAATTGGAGGATAGAGGATAAATAGGTGGATACCTACATGATAAAGCAAGCATAATAAAATGTTAATGATAAAATTGGGATAATAGGCATATATATATTCCCTGTAAAATGCTTTCAACTTTTTATATGTTTGGAAATGTAAACAATAAAATGTTAGGAAAGAAAAAAGGAAGGCAAAGGCCCAAAGAAGAGCTAAAGCACCCCTGTAAAGGATCAAGATAAGGAAATATTGCTAGATATCAAAAAATATGTAAAGATATGTTAATCAATACAGTGTGGGGTTGGTACAGAGACAGAAAAACTGACCAATAGAACTGAACAGAGAAACCAGAAAAAAAACACACAAATGCAGAAACTTCACTTATGATGGAAATAACATTGAGGATCAGTAGAGGAAGAATAACTTTTTCAAGAAATGGTACTCTGAAAATTGGTCATCCATGTGAAAAAATAAAGTAAGATTCCTTCCTGACAGCATAATAGCACATGAATTAAGGATATAGGTGGGAAGATGAGACTGTGCAAGATTTTGAAGATGTAGTTGACTGATGCTCAGAATCCATTTCCACTTTCCTCTGATGGATATCGCTGTATTGCAGAAATCTTTTTTTTTTTTTTTTTTTAATTCTCAAACTCCCAGTAACTAAGAAACAGGATAAAAATTAGGTTTAATCAATTAGGTGCACTGACATGAGATTTAGAAGGTAGCAATGAGGCCAAGGCCATATACCTGCTTCTTTAGGCTGCTTTCTGTTTCAGGCAAGCCCAGGGAGAGTCCAGCAGGCAGCCTGGCTGGTGGAATGGACAGTTGTGATGGCAGGAGTGCCTGGATTCCCTTCCATTCTTCGGCCACCATGCATCAGAGCTATCAAGATGTGGCTGGTTAGGTGGTTGTGACAGTTTTGTGTAATAGATTTTTGATTCTGGATCATAGATTTTATTTTGATGGTTGATCCAGATCTGATCAGAATTAACACCTTTTTAAACCACTTTCAGGTTAAAATATCTTGATTATGTTTCCTGCATTTAGCCTTGACTAACAATGCATACAATATTAGAAAATACCCTTATGGTCTTGCAGTGGGAAAATATTTCTTAAACAGGATACATACTGGACAAGTCAGAAATCAAAATAATTCACATCTGACTTCAATAAAAGACAACATGAAAAGAGAAAAAACTCACAAAACACTGATGATATTTGCTTCACATATCCTTGGTACAGATCAAAATCCAAAACGGATTTCTTAAAAAAAACTAATATGAATCAATAATGAAAAGAAGGATAAGGATTAAAAGTTGTCAAAATACATGAACAAGAGAAAGAGTAAATGTCCCATAACATGTGAAATTATACTTAACCTCATTGGTAACCAACAAAATGCAAAATAAAACCACAAGATAAAATTCTAACTCATCAGATTGGTAAACATTTAAATAGTGGATCACACAGTGATATTTGAATATTGAAAAAACAGAATCTAAAACACCACTAATAAAATGTATTCTGGGGTGCCTGGGTGGCTCAGTCAGTTAAGGGTCTGCCTTCAGTTTGGGTCATGATCTTGGGGTTCTGGAATCAAGCCCCACATCAGGCTCCCTGTTTAATGGGGAGTTTGCTTCTACTTCTTCCTCTGGCCCACCCCCAGCTCCTTCTCTCTTTCTCTCATTCTCTCTCTCTCTCTCTATCTTTCACACACACAAACAAATAGATAAAATCTTAAAAAAGAAAAGAATGTATTCTACTACAGGAACTTTGGAAAAGAGTCTGTAATTACCTGAAAGAGTCCAACCTGGGCATACCCTATCACACAGATATTTCATTGCCAGGAGTATATCTTTGAGAAACTCTTATACATATGGATCAAAAAATATGAGTAAGAATGTTTCCAGAAGCATTGCTTCCTTGCAAAAAATCAGAAATAATCCAAATGTTCATCAATAGTAGCATAGATGAATGAACCACAGAATGGTTGTTCAATGAAATACTATGCAACAGTGAAAAATGAATGAATTATAGTTACTTGTTGCCTCTTTGTCCTCAGATCTATTCCTTGCCCTTGCAAACTACATTTTCTGGATTCCTTTGCCAACTGACTTCTGGTTAGATGTGCATCCTCCCCAATCAGATATACAAGACGGAAGCTGGAGAGTGGAAGGAAACAGAAATCCAGGTTATTTCTCTCTCTCTCTCTTTTTTTTTTTCTTCTCTGTTTTAGTGGACTTCTTCTAGGATGGGCCACATCTCTGCCATTCTCCACCAGACGATTCTTTTCTCTATGGCTTCAGCTCTTGACACAGTTCTAGGTCTCACCAGATGGCATGGTTCTGGGCTGAGGGTAGACTCCCTGCTATATCCTTCCCACCCTAGTGGTGGAGGGTCTTTGTGCTGTTGCTAAAAGCTGGTTTGCTTCATCATCCTCTACTTCTCGGCTCTTTTATCGTCCATGGAACTAATGCCCTGTATTAAATTTCTTTTGTTTCATACCTAGAATGCTGTTTGTTTTTCTGTTCTTTAACCAATACATACAACTAATTACATCACAAGTGGATCTGAAAAAGCTTTTTTAAAAAAAATTTTAAAAAGCAAATCGTAATAGAATACCATCAATATACTTGCACTTACATAGGCTCCATAAAAATGCAAGAATAATATATTGGTTAGAGATATAAACATATGCTAAATTTATAAAGAAAAAACATTGGAAAAGTCAGCAGTGGAGGTGTAGTTCTGAATCTTACTAAATTACCCTTTAAAAAGAAAATACATGACAAGGTAACAGAATAGCAAAGCCAAAATCCACTGACATCTACAACAAAGTAGGTGACAAGGTACCCTTCTGAAGAACTCAGTACAGGGATCCCTGGGTGGCGCAGCGGTTTGGCACCTGCCTTTGGCCCAGGGCGCGATCCTGGAGACCCGGGATCGAATCCCACGTCAGGCTCCCGGTGCATGGAGCCTGCTTCTCCCTCTGCCTATGTCTCTGCCTCTCTCTCTCTCTCTGTGACTATCATAAATAAATAAAAATTAAAAAAAAAAAGAACCCAGTACAATGAATGTATCTCAGAACTACTGCCTGAGACACAGATGAGAATATTTCACCACTGTTTCCCATCTCCCAGAGTTGTCCCAGAAGATATTAATGCCTTGTTAATAGCACAATGCTTTCAGGTTTGCACATGTGCCAGAATGGCTGAGTAGCCTCCTGCAGATGCTCCACATGGCAGTGGCAGAGAAGCCCACGGCAAAGAGCAAGAGATACTCCAGTGCAGCTGAGCCAAGGGCTGTCAAGAACAGTGAGAGAAAAGTGGTGGGTGAACTGAAGTCAAAGATACATCCAATACAAACCCTGAAGCTTGCCAATAAAAAAAAAAATTTCATTTTAAGTATATATGGAACATTCAGGAAATTTAGCAATAGTTGAGGCCACAAAGGAAACCTCAGTAAACTCCCAAGGACAGATATGGTACAAAGAGCATTTTTTACTTCAATGAAATAAAACTAGAAATCAATTTCAAATAATAATAGTTTTAAGAGATATAAACACATGCACATCTCTGAATCAGGGAGGAAATACAAAACAAAATCACAAAAGTTCTTAAAAATGACAAAAAGGAAAACATTACACATCAGAAGCCGTGATGTACAGTTAAAGCATTAATGAGAAGGAAAATGACATATATGTATGCTATATAAATAAATAAGTATACATATGCAAGAGCATATGCATGTATAAGTACCATATACATAAATTAACTACCAACTCCAAAAGTAGAAGGAAAAAGATAGTAAACCAAAATAAAGCCAAAAGAAGGAACTAATAAGATAAAAACTAAACATAATGAGTTAAAAAAAAAACAGGAAAATAAATAAATAACAGTATTTATTCTACTAATTAGAATTCTATTAATTAGAATGAGTTATTCTAGATATTTTATCTAGAATTATCAGATAAATACAAAGCTGTTTCTTCGGATAAAATAAGTGAAATAGACGAACCATTAGTCAACTAATTAAGCAGGCAAAATGGGGAAATGACTGAGAAGGAGCGTCAATCAAGGACTTCTAACAAATCCTAAGAAATGACTGCAAAGGATGACCATTAGTCATTAGATGGGACTCCATCTTCCCCAGAGCAGTTCATGTCTGCTGTCCCAGTATCACTTCCACTGATCACACACTTTAGATCTCAGTTGGAAAATGTTTTTTTGGTCACCCTAATTTTGCACAGCTCTCTGTATAAATTTGGAAACCCAAATTGAAATGAATAATTTTGTAAATGCTATAAGCAGCAAAATTAACCACAGCAGAGACAGAAAGTATATATAGGATAATTACCTTGGAAGACAAAGAGAAGTTGGTTACATGGATTCTCCCCAAATATGCACCAAGACCAGAAAGTTTCACAAGGAAATTCTACCAAACTTTTCAAAGATCAAATAATAGTAATGTTGCTTAAATTATTCCAGAACACAATGAAAGTAGAAAGACTTCCAAACTCAGTTATGAAAGAAGCAGATTGACATTGAAACTTCAAAAAGATTATACCAAAAAAGAAAATAAACCATTCTCACTTATAAATATCAATGCCAACAACTTAAACTATTAGCCAATAGAATCCATGGCACAATAAAAAAAAAAAAGTATATATTCTAAGTGGTCTCCCCTCCCAGGAGGGGAGCATGTTAAATAGTAGGAAATCTTTTAAATAATTCAGCATATCAATAAAGCTAAGGAGAAAAATTGTATTTTTGTCTTCATAGATGCAGAAAAATTATTTTATGAAACTCAGAATAAACCCATTAAAAAAAACCCTCGATAATATAAAAATTAATGGATGCTTCCTCAATAACTCAATAACCAGTGTGGTACCGCACATATTGGAAAATTTCTAGAATTTCCCTCTAAAGACAGGAAAACTATGCCTACTATCTCCTCAACTATTAAAACATTGTTTTCATATTATATCAGGCAATGCTATTTGTAGAGGCTGCTTTTAGGTAACAGGCTTGAGCAATGGGAGCCTGACTGAGTAAGGTAAAAGGGCCCATAGTGGCCACTGGGGTGAATGCAAACAGGCTCAATTAGGTGACCCACCTCAAAATATCCATAAGCCCTAGCTGACCAATGGACTATTGAAAACCAGGCACAAAAAAAGAAAAAAAAAAAAAAAAGAAAGAAAAGAAAACCAGGCACAGTTACCAAAAATGGAAAAGTCTGTATATTCCTTAACTACAGCTCCCACACCACTGCCTCCTGGTAGATAGAGTCTCAGCTTTGCTGTCCTGCCCACAGCTCCCTTGGAGTATATTCAATAAACTTCTATCTCCCCTTTTCTGCCTTGAGTGAATTCTTTCAGCACCAGCTGGCCTCCACTGATGGGGTCACCCCATACTACTAATAAAGAGAAAAAAATTAGAGATACATGAATTGCAAAGAAAGAGCAATATCTCTCTTACAGATGACATAATTATATATCAGAGAACCCCAAAGAATTGATAGGAAAACTGCAAAACCTCAAGTTTAATAAAATAGCACATTTTAAAATTAACACATAAAAATCAATACCTTTCATATGGATAAAAAACTAGTTAGAAAACATAAAGGAAAAAGTCTTATCTGCAATAGCAAAAATAAAATACTCACATATACTAAAGCATAAACTTAACAAGAAATATTCACAAACTATATGAAAATAACTAAGATAGTCCTAAAAGACAAAAAAAAAAGTAGATCTGAAACTCATAAAGATATGATGTCAGTTCCCTCCTAAATTATTTATGAATTCCACTCAATTCTATAAAAACGCCACTTTTCTGGAGGAGGTAAATTAAATATCAAGTTCTCTGGAAAAAAATAAATGTGCAGGGGCCCCTGGGTGGCTCAGTGGTTGAGCGTCTGCCTTTGGCTCAGGTCGTGATCCTGGGGTCCCAGGATCGAGTCCCACATCGGGTTCCCTGCATGGAGCCTGCTTCTCCCTCTGCCTATGTCCCTGCCTCTCTCTCTCTGTCTCTCGTGAATAAATAAATAAAATCTTTATTAAATAAATAAATAAATAAATAAATAAACGAGCAAGGATAGTCGGAAAACCCCTAAAAAATAAGAACAATGAGACAAGGGATATTAGAACCTTACCAGGTATTAGGACATGTTATAAAGTACATATATGTGTGTGTATATATATATATATATATATATACACACACATAAAGCTACATATATATGTATATATGTATGTATATGTAGCTGTATATATGTGTGTGTATATAAAGGTGACATCTCGAAATGAAGGTGCAGGAAGGGAGTAGACTTTTAAATAAGTGGATAAGTAGAGAGTCATATGGAAAAAGCTGAAATTGAACCCAGTTCTTTTAGGATAGCCCAGTTTCTTTCTTTCTTTTTTTTTTTTTTGATAGCCCAGTTTCTAAATGAATCAGATACTTAAATGTCAAAAAACAAAACCATAAAAATATTTTTTTAGAGGTTGGAGAATTATCCTGTAATCTGAACGTAGAGAAATTTTTACTATGATATATGATATAAATTCCAGAAGCAATAAGGAAAAAAATTGATATATTTGACTATATAACTTTTAAAAAAAATTCTACATGGCAAAAAGGAAGCAAATTTAAAAATAAATGGCAAGTTTGGAAAACATATTTGCAACCTCTATTGTAAATAAAGAGGAAACAACCCTAACATAAAAGCTACTAAGAAAAGTGACATCAGAAGGATGAATGGATTGCTCACAGAAAAGAAATATGAATGTCTCTTAACTATATGAAAGAATATTCAATTTCACTCTAATGAAAGAAATTAGGAATATATTGAGATGTCATTTTGGCAAAAATCCCAAAATTTGACAGCAATTCTGTTAATTGGCTATGAGAAAACAGACAGTACCAGTGTGACCATAAAAGTGTAGTATAGAGGGTTCCCCTTTTTCCACATCCTCATCAACACCTGTTGGTGGGAATACAAACTGGAGCAGCCATTCTGGAAAACAGTAAGAAGGTACCTCAAAAAGTTAAAAATAGAACTACCCTATGATCCAGCAATTGCACTATTGAGTATTTACCCAAGAGATACAAAAATACTGATCTGAAAGTTACATGTACCCCCATGTTTATAGCAGCATTATCAATAGCCAAATTATGAAAAAAAAATCCAGGTGTCCATCCACTGAAGAATGGATAAAGAAAATGTGATATATATATTATATATATAATGGAATATTATTCAGCCATAAAGAAGGATGAAATCATGCCATTTGCAACATCATGGATGGAGCTAGAGAATTGTATGCTAAGTGAAATAAATCAGTCAGAGAAAGACAGATACTGTATGATTTCTCTCATATGTAAAATCTAAGAAATGAAAGAAATGAACATGGCAGGGCGGGGGGCAAAGAAACAACCCAGGAAACAGATTCTTAACTACAGAGAACAAACTGAGGATTACTGGAGGGGAGGTGGGTGGAGAGTGGATTAAATAAGTGATGGGCATTAAGGAGGAAGCTTGTGTTGGACACTGGGTGTTGTGTGTAAGTGATGAATCACTAAATTTGACACTTAAAACTAATATTACACTGTATGTTAACTAACTGGAATTAAAACACAAACTGGGGGGGGGGGGGTAGTGTAATATAGAGCCCAGAGTTAAATGTCTTTTCCTTTTGACCCAATCATGTCACTTCTAGGAATCTTCTCCAAAATAAGATATAGAGCATTTACATCACTCCCAGGATGTTTTTTATGTTCAGTTAGCAACCTTCCTACCATAAGCAACTTTCTGATTTTTTACATGATAAGTTAGACTTGTTTGTTCTTGAATTTAATGTAAAATACAATCATACTCTAGGTTATCTGGATTCTTTGCCCCCCCCCCACAGATTCATTTATATCATTTGGTGCAGTAGTTGTTCACTCCTTTTTACTGTAGTGTAGCATCCCACTGAGTGAGTTAAGCCATAATTTGTTTATCCATTTTCCTGTTGGTAGACATTGGGCTGTATCTGCTTTGGCTTTTTTCTGAAAATTTGTTGAAAAGTCATTTCTCATTGAACTGCTTTGGCAGCCTTGTCAAAAATCAATTTGTGATAGAAGTTTATGGATCCATCTGGTCAATTTCATTAATCAATTTATCTCTCTTTGCTATCTCTATGCCAGTGGGTCCCAACCAGGGTGATTTCGCTCCGCCCTTAGAGGGACAGAGGGAAGGAGGCATTTGATAATGTGTGGATAAATTTATTCATTGTAACAATTCAGAGAGGGGGTGGCTATTGGTATCTAGTAAATAGTGGCCAAAGATGCCGCTTAACATCCTGCAGTGTAAAGGACAATGCCCACAACAAAGAATTATCTAGCCCAAAATGTTAAAAGTGCCAAGGCTGAGAAACATCGGTCCACACCAATACAACACTGCCCTAATTATGGTAGCTATATAGTAAGTCTTAAAATCAAGGGGTGTCTGAGTGACATAATCAGTTAAGCATCCAGCTCTCAGTTTCAGCCCAGGTTGTGATCGCAGGATAGTGATCCCAGGTCAAGAAATCGAGCCCCATATTGAGCTTCAAGCTCAGTGCAGTCTACTTGAGACTCTCTCTTCTGTCCCTCCCACCTGCTCACTCTCTCTCTCTCTCAAATAAATAAATAAATCTTCTTAAAAATCAAAATAAAATGACAATAAAATCAAGTAGTGTAAGTCCTCCAACTTTGTTCTTTTTCAAGATTATTTTGGTCATTTAAACCTTAGGATCTTGAATGGGAATTGCATTGAATCCTTAGATAAACGGAGAACCCAGTCGTCTTAACAATACTAAGTCATCCAATCCGTGAACATGCTCCTGGCTGCTGTATCAGTTGATAGTTTTTTTTTTTTTCCTGTAATGTCCTTGCCTAGTTTTTGTATGAAAATTATGCTGGCCCTATGGAATGTTTTGGGAAGTGTTCCCTTCTTTCTATTTTCTGAAAGATTTTATGTAAACTCAGTATTATTTCTATCTTCAATGTTGGTAAATTTAGCAGTGAAGCCATCTGGACTGGCAGTTTTTCTTTGTGCAGGATTTTAATTATGAATTAAATTTCCTTATAGACGAAAGGCTATTCAGATTTTCTAGTTTTTTTTTCTTGCATTCATTTTGGTAATTTGTGTCATTAAGCATTGCTTTAATGACACTCGACAAATGACACTCTCCAAATTTTTATCATTCAGTTCAAAAAAGTTGTCTTTGATTTTTATTTCTTGTATAATGGACAATTTTGAAATTTGTGTCTTAATAATCAACTATTTGATGGTTTTCCAAACATTGTGAGTTCTTTATTTCTAATTTCATTCCACGCTGGCCAGAAAATATACTCTGTATTATTTCAATCCTTAGAAATTAAGGATGTGTGTGTGCCTGTGTGTTTATGGTCCAGCATGTAGTCTATACTGGGAATGTCCCATATGCTCGTGAAAAGAATGTGTTGTTGAGTGGAACATTCTAAAATGTTAGTTAATTTAATTTGGTTGATAATATTATTCAAGCCTTCTGTATTTCTATTTTTTTAAAGATTTTATTTATTTATTTGAGAGAGAGAGAAAGCGAGAGACCGAGCACCAGCAGAAAGAGGGGGCTGGGAAGGGGCCAAGGAGGAGGGAGAAGCAGACTCCCCACTGAGCAGGAGGCCCAACACTGGGCTCCATCCCAAGACCCTGGGATCATGACCATGAGCTGAAGGCAGATGCTTAACCAACTGAGCCTCCCAGGGATTCCCTCTTCTGTATTGCTGTTTTTTTCTACTTATACTATTAATTACTGATAGAAGGTTAAATCTCTAACTATAATGGTATAATATTTAACTATAATTGTGGATTTCTCTATTCTTTTACTTCTGTCAGTTATTATTTCTTAAACCCTGTTACTAGGAACCTATATACTTATGACTTACGTGTATTCTTGATTAATTAAACTTTTGTCATTACGAAATGTCCCTCTTTAGTGCTTCTTGTCCTCAAGTATACTATGTCTGATATTAATATTCTCATTTGAGCTTTCTTACATCTACTCTGACCTATTTTCCCCCAATTTTTTCCTTTTATTCTATTTGTGTATTTATATATAAGGTCTGTCCCTTATAAACCATATATAGTTTGACCTTTCTTTTTCATGTAGTTGGACAATCTCTGCTTTTTAATTTGAGTGTTCATTTCCTTCATATTTATTTCACTTTTACAAATATGGTTCATTTTAATTCTACAATCTTAATATTTGCCAAGTAGCCCCTCTGTTCTTGTTCCATTTACCCTCTATTCCTGCCTTCTTTTGAATTATTTCTTGAAATTCCATTTCATCACAGCTCTCAATTTACTAGAAACTCCAATTTGTTTTTTTAAGTTATTGTTTTATGATTTGTAATATGCAACTTTAATACATTACAATCTACTTTCTAATTTGATTATGTTATTTTACATACAATGTAAGAATCTTACAACATATTCTTCCCATTACCTCTCTTCCAACCTTTGTTATTATAGAGTCATACATTTTACTTCTGTATGATATAATCTCAACAATAAATTGTTATAAATAATATAAATAATTGTTATTCTTTATGTTTTCACTACCCAATTGTCACCTTAAAAAAATAAGGAGTGAGAAAAATAGGGGCCACCTGGGTGGCTTAGTCAGTTAAACATCTGACTCTTGATGTTGGCTCAGGTTATGATCTCAGGGTTGTGAGACCGAGCCCGACCTCAGGCTCTGTGCTGGGCATGAAGGGCATGGAGTCTGCTTTAGATTCTTTCTCTCCCTCTGCCTGTCCCTCCCACTCATGTTTTCTCTCTCTCTCTCTCAAAACTCAAAAAAAGAAAAAAAATGAGAAAAATAGATTTTATGTTTGTTCACGTTTACTATTTCCATGGGTCATATTTCTTGCTTTTTTGCATGCCTCACAATGTTTTACCATATGCCAGACAACATGGGTAAAAGAACAATAGAAACCAATGTAAATAATATTTGCCCTAAGAAAAAGGCATACTTATTCTTTTGTCATACACCAGCATGGGGGCCTAAATAAATCTAACCTGACGTCAAGCTGGGTTGGGACTTTGTTAATAGCTTTTATTCACCACTGACTCCAGATATTTTTAGGGTAGTATAAGGACCTTCTCTTCACCAGGACTTGAGCTTGATGCATTAATGATTTCAAGATCTCTTTAAGATTCGCTGTCCAGCTGCTCCCCTTCAGCACTGTAGGAGAGCTCTCTCTGCTCAACAGCTCAGCTTTCAGCTTTTTGAGTCATTGGGGGCTTCTGTAAGATCTCTCTCCATCCTGCTGCCCTAATTTGAACCTTTCACAGTCTCTAAGGTCTACGTGGTGATGGTCTGAAGTGCACTGGAGTGATTTCTTTTGGTTTTCCTGCTCTGCTCTTTGCATTCATTCTGTGGGCTCCTGCCTTGGACTAAGTGATGGCCCCAGTGCCTCAAGGAAAATTCTCTTCCCTCCCCTGCCCTGCATGCAGCTTTCAGTGGAGTGGACCACTATACTTAACTTGGAGATGGTGCCATAAGTCTTAAATAAAATATCTTGGCTTTCCTCCAGCCCTCCTGCCCTGCCCCAGCCAGAAGCACACTATCTATCCCCTTGCACTCAAGGCAAAACCCATGGGAAAGTGTAGTGCTCTCTGGCCAGGGTTCTAATTCACCCCTCCAGCTCCTATCCAGCCATTACAATTTCTTTTCATTTATAGCAAATTTTTCTTTCTCCTCTCCTTTCCCAAGTGGTAAAGGCAGCCACTCCTCTATTTTCTCCTAGGAAAGATTAATCACTTTCTCTAATTTTTAGCTTATTTAGCTTTCTTTGCATCCTCGACTCTCTGATAGGTTAAAAAAATCTATGATTTTTGTGGCTTATCTTGTTTGTTCTCATTTTTAAGACCTTGCAATTTTCCATATTCTAACAGCAGAATTCTCTCTCCACCTTCAATTTTAATGAATGCACTTTGAATAGTCACGGAATCTTAACCTCTTATAAATGTTCTCATACATGATTTTCAAAGTTCTACAGAACCTCCAAATATACCTTTTGTCTAAATTGATCCAGGAGATTCTTATTTGACAAGTTAAACTTGATTTTACTATTAATGAGAAAGAGAAAATAAAAGATGAAGCAAAGAAAAGGGAAGAGGATGAGTGTTTGTTAGGTGTCTGCTATAAGGTAAGCATATCAGATGTGTTTGCGGTGTTCTCTCTCTTAATACTGATCACAACCGTATATTACTGCCTCCATTTTATAGGTAGGAGGCTGAGGTCACAGAAACTAAATTGCCTGTGCTCACCAGGGTGTAATTCGACAGGATGGAATCTAAGCCCAGTTTTCTCTAATTCCACATCTTGTCTTTCTTTCCTAGAATGTTATATGCTCAAGACAAGAACATTTATAGGGAAGAGCAAGGAAGTCATGTAGTTAGTAGTGGGTGACCAGGATGAAGAGGTAACACAGAATCAGATCACATGAACCTTGATTCTAGTTGTAGATGTTTGAAATTGACCTCAAAGGCAATTGGTATCATTTTAATTTCCTGGATTGTGATGGGAAGATGAGAAAAGCTTTCCGGGAAACACTGGCAGAGACAAGAGCTGGTTGACTCAGTCTTCACACTGTGTGCACCACCAATCCAAACCCAAATGAACACATGATCTAGTAATAACCATGTGCTTGTTTGCAAATGCAGCTTAGAAGCAGATCCTGTAACTTCCCCTTCCCATAAGAGTGTACCCCCAGGGCCACTCCTCTGTAGGCATTCTAGAGCTGCTGCTGCCAAGCCAGGGTGGACTGGACAGACAGGAGGAGGGGCCAGAGCTCTGCCTAGAGGCCCTTGCCAGAAACCACGTAGCTGACCTTCTCACTGGCAACAGGCTGGAGAGTTTCCCACTGGGCTTTATGAAGGTAGTAATATGAGGCATGTAATTTCCTTGAAATCAAGTACAGAAGTTATAGCTGCTATTTTAAATACATGCTGGGTTTAAAATTTGCTTTCACATATTCCTAAATTGTGTGCCATTTTTCATGCAGTTGAAACTAAAGAGGCAAAGTCCCAAAACTTAAAAAAAAATTCCACATCGTAAAAACCTGAGTCAACACTTTTCCTTATGCTCATAGAGTTAATGAACTTACTTATTAATATTTTTGTAGCACAATTCAAACATGATAACCCTTCATTTAACTACTTCTCCCTGAGCAACAGAAGCTTTAAACTACATTGCACATACCTTAAAATTCTATGTGCCCTTTGGGAAAATATATGTGCTTGCTCCCTCTGTGTTTAGAAACCCCCATAAACAGTGTGGCGTGTCTGCCACTATTACCATCTGGTAGCTGACATCAATTCCCTCGCTGGTTTCCTCCAACAAGGCAGCCTTATATGAACACTTGCAGTAACATTTGACAGGCTTTGGTGACACAGTGGGGATTAGGCTCAGTTCCTTTATTTTCCTGCCTCTCTGGTAGAGGTTTCTCAGAATTCAGGAAAGTCTCAGATTTGGAGAACTCATAACAGCTTAGCTGGAAGGAAACAAGCATGGAAATGGAGATGAATTCGTTCTCCACAGGCCTATTCATTCTCACGTGCTGTGAGAGATAACCAGTGACCAGAGAGTATTGGGGCGCCCTTAATGACTTAGAGCTGCATTAGTCAGCATATTTTCAGCATGTTTTTCATCTTTAGTACACTTACTTAATCGAGCATCAGAGAAGCCATGATAGAATTAATATTCAAGCAAAGCTTTGGATTAGTAACCGAATAAAAGCCACATGGCTCCCTTGCTGTTCTGCTGAGTGTTGATCACCATTTTATACAGTAGCCAGATGTCCAGCTTTGAGAGCATGTTACTCAAAAAGAATAAAATAGCTTGATTTTCAGAAAGGAGCAAATGATGGATCAGATTTGTTTGTTTCACTGATG